>NW_003210836.1:10994-17019 GCF_000006405.1 Perkinsus marinus ATCC 50983
TCGCCGTTCTTAAGCGTCCGGTTCGCCTTGTTCTTGACTTCAGCTATGGTAGCATTGATGGTGTCTATGCAGCTCGTGTAAGATGGCTCCTGTTCTTCTTGGGAATCTCTGGCTGCGAGATCTCTATCTCGAGCCTCGCGACTAGGGACCGGGCGTGCTTGAGTACCCTCGAAGTCGTCTTCATCGTCGGAATACGACGCCCAAGCCTCGCTGGACTTACTGAAGCATTGACCTCGGCTGATGTCAAAATTGAGGGAGTGGTTAATGATGCAGCTGGAGCGGTGCCGGAGACGCCCCGGCGAAGTTCTTCTTGCGGCGAGGACGAGGATTGAGTCAATCCAGCTCTCAGAAATAACGTTCCTAAGATCCCGCCGAGACTAGGAAAAATGTTCCTAATGAGCGATTATAATGGGGAAATCCCGAAAATTGGCCGAAAATATGTTCCTAACCGTTTTGAAAGTCCAAAATTCGTTCCCTCCGGGAACATTTCAAGTTCCTCGATGACTCCCTGGTCTGGCAGCCTGCGACAGTCCATCCATTCCACTTTGCCTGCGGGCCCGACTTCAGCCACTCCGCATCCTACGTTCGCATGAATGGCTACCCGGCCTCCTCTTGGTCTTCCCCCAGCCGCCTCCGTCCTGCTTCCGTCCGTGTAGAACTGCCTGGTCTTCCTGACTGCCTTTGGGTTGCCCTCCCGGTCAATGTCAAGGACAGTTCCTGTCAGTCCCGGCTGTACGCTATCTGGTTGCTGACCCTCAAGTACCTCCCCCACATATGGCCTGAGACGCTTAGTGTCCTCCTTCGAGAAGCCCCATCCATTTGTATATAGGGCACTCTTCACTACTCTTCTGACGATTGATTGGTCAATCCTGTCCCATGTCGTAACCCGTCCGATAAGGACTCCAGGCGTGGACTGTAGCGTCCGCCAAGCCCACCTCCCCGCCATCATGCGAATCCTCTCCGACTTTTTTGACGAACCACGCATAGGTCGCTAGCTGTCCCCATAGTTCGGCTCCGTAGCATATCTTTGGGATTATCACTCTGTGCCACAGGGCCTTCAAGACCTCCTCCGATAGCCCATACTGTCGCCGGCACAGAGGCGCATAAGCCCTCAGTCCCTTCGTCCCTCTCTCCAAGGCTTCCTCAGCATGTGCTCTAAAGCAGATTGTACCGCTCGGCGTGCTGCTCATGGTCAATCCCAACCACTTTACCTTTGCCTTTACCTTACTGCACATCTCGGGCATCTTGAATTTAACTATCTCCCTCGTTAAATCCCCACCCGGTATCCAGAGCTCTTTCTTTGCCGCTGCCAACGTGAGCTCCCCCTTCTCAGCCCAAGCCATAGCCGCTTGTCTGGCCCTCCTTATACCGTAGACCATTCCGTCCATACTATCACTTTTCACCCCCACTCCCTGGGAGTGACTCCCACGTCATCTGCATATAGCACCAGTTCCATCTGGTAGCGTGGTGCTAGCGGGTCATCCCTGTCCTCCCTGCATGCCTGCTCCAGATCCTTAATCACCCCGCAGGAATCCATAACATATAGTTTGGGGGACAGACTGGAACCTTGACTTACCCCCTTTGTCCTCGTGCGGCGCGCTGCCTCCCCGCACCCATTTCCCAGCCTGACTGACCTCCCACGCGGGAAAGACTTCGTAATGCTTACCCACTCCCTCCCCACTCGTTGTTCCACAGCTGTCTCTATTTTACCCCACTTACAGTGGTCGAAGGCTCCTGCCACATCCTCCAGTAGTACCCCGGAGAAAACCCTTCCTCCCGGACGGCCCCGTCTAACGTCGGCCTCGAGCCAGTCCTTCATCTGCTTGATCCCTGTGATCGTGCCTCGCTTTGCTACATAGCCGTGCACCTGCGGCGGGAGCACAGCCTCCTCCCAGTGCCAGAGTACGACTTTTTCCAAGATCTGGCCAGTACTCTCAGCAGGGATATTGGCCTGAACCTCTTCCAGGGTTGCCTGCTCATTCCTCCTTTGAGAGTCTTAGTACTAGTACTAGCCGTATCGGCTTGAAGGCGAGGGGAAAACCCCCAGCTCCACTGTGGCCCTCATGATCTCCCATATTTCGTCACTGAAGGCTTCCGATGCCTCCACTGCGGCCTACACGTGCTCATACACCCGATCTCCGATCTCCGGCCGCTTTCGCATTGGGTGTGGCAGCTATGAGTATACGGAAATCCTGCCTGCTCATACGCATTGCTGCCCCACCGACCTCGTGCATCCCCTCCTGCGTTCCCAAAGCCTTTTCTTCTCCGGGAGACTGTGGACCTACGAAGTGATCCATAGCCTCCTCCACGTCAAACCACTGCTACAGCGTGCGGGGCTTTGACCATCGCTTCACTGCTGCTTCGTCCATGGTCTCTATGGCTTTCCTCGCAGCCGTCCTCTTGCATCGTTTGATCTCCTTTAAGAGGTCCCTCCGAGCCGCGGCCTCTGCCAGCGCGTAGCGCTCGCTCTCCGACTGTCTCCTTGCTTTGCCTCTCGCCCGCTGGTACGTCCTACGCAGTTTCTCCAACCCTTCATTCCACCATTCTTTCGAACCCGGGCGCCTGGGTTGGCTTCCCTTCGTGGAGAGGCGTACGGCATCCCGCGACCTCGTCTCGATCATGCTTGCCCTTACCTCGAGCTCCGCTGGGCAGTCAATCCTCCCCCCAGGCTTCAGTTTGCTTATGTGGCCCAAGAAAGCCGGCCATCTAGTCCGCTTCGGGTCCCTCCGACCCTTATTGTTCGTCTGGCCCTGCCTGCCGACTACCCCCGGTGTCACGAGAGTGAGGCCTAGTGCCTCGTGGTCCGTCGGTATGCATACGCTCCTTACTATGTCAGCTCCTCCAAGGCATACCTCCGCCAAAGCTTCTCCCATAAAGAAGGCGTCGATAGCCGAGTTCCATCTTGTGTTACGAAAGGTGCTTCGGGCTTCATTGACATTCATACATGCCAACCCCTCTACGTCTGCCCATCGCATGATCTCCTCCCCTCTGATCCCCGAGTCCTTCACATAGCGGCCCTGATCGCGCCTTCCTCCATCCGTTGAGCACCAGCTCTTCGAGAGCGCATTCAAGTCGCCTCCGATAGCTTTCCACCGCCCGCCTCTGATCCTCCCTAGTATCTGTTCCAGCGGCCTGTCTCTGGCTAAATATACTGAGGTGACTTCTATCCATCTGTTCCATCCACCTAGCTTGGCCTCTACGGTACAGAAGTCCTCCGCTGCCTCTACTAACCTGTATGGAATGTCTTTGATGATCAAAACTGCCGCTCTAGCCCTTGTCGACCCCGAGTGCCTGACCAGGTCGTAGTCCCCTATCCGTGTCGGCGCCGTCAATGGGAGCTCCTGCGCTAGCACTAACGTGGCACCAAGCCTGGCCAGCTTGTCTGCCGCTATCGCGAGTGCTCCTGGTGACCTCATCAGGTTAATGCTCACGAGTCGGACCCCTCCCACCGTCCCTCCTACTTCCCCCCTTGACCCGTTCCTCTCGTTCCTCCCATGGAGGTCTATCATGATGATGGGGTTCACCTGCCTCATTCGGCCTTGCGGCCCCTATTTGGGACGCCGCCGCCTCTCTCGCTACCTTGCCAGCATCGCATTTCATATATTCTATGGATCCATGGCCTTTCCCTCCGCAGTGCCCACAGCTCCGCTGACTCGCAGGTAGACTGCGCATGGTGCAGTTGCGCTGCTGATGCTCTACCTGTCCACACCACGCGCATCTCTCGGGCCTGTCCCGACAGCCTTCTTCCTCCGCGTGTCTCGCCGCGCACACATAGCAGACCCTTGTGTAATAATGCGACCTCACCATTGCCTTGGCTGCCCCTATGTACATGAACTCTTTCTCTCCTCCTTTGCCTAGAAATCTATTGGCCACCGCCTCCTCCATCTTTACTATGACCGTTGCCTTCCCTGTCTGCCCCTGCTCATCCCTCTTCGGCAGATCTTCACTATCACCCATGGCACGTCGGCCGGGACTCCATTTCTGCTGACCATCTCTTTCCTCATAGCCTGCTCATTGGCCAGAGCCATTGGAACACCCAAGATTGAGATTTCACATGATTTCTGGGCTAGCTCCTTGACCATTAGCCCTTCCGGCGGGGACTCTGTTAGTGCCCGATAGGTGTTTATGTCCCCCAGCTCCATGGCTAGGCCATGCGTTGTCCTCCATGTGCCAAGTATCCTCCATTTGGCTCCCTCTCCTCCAAGCGCCGCTGATTGCACTTTGCTTCTGCATTCCTCCGAGGACGAGGAAGAGTACGAGGAATTTCCTCGTACTCTTCCTCCTCGATTCTCGGCCATCTTCTCCCCTGCTCCACGCTTTGCACTTTGCGGGATAGCGTGGCAATAAACAACAGCTTGTTGGGTCGCCTTTTGGCTGCGCTTCTGGCCCCTCTGTTTCGCTGAACTTGTGTCCATCCACTTTCGTCCCTATCGATGTTTTGAGGTCCAGGTCTGCCAGACCTGGTCTGGAGGTCGCTCCCTGTTTCCCCCTACTCGGGCGGCGATAGACCGCTCTGTTGGCAGCTTCTGTGTTGCTCCGGGCCCGGGCCCTGGGTTCGACTCCCGGTAGCACCATGGTCCTTGCTGGACCACGACCAATATTCCCTCTACTGGTTGCCTCTGGCTGAGATACCGTGCGATTTCCACTGGCTTGCACGACCTGTGCCTGTCTCTCTACGGATAAGATGGCCTCCTGCAGGCTCTATTTTTCTTTCTCCCTCTCCGCCTTCATTTTGGCCAATTCCTCCATATGCTCAATTCTCTTCGCCCTCTCCAGCGCCAGCTCGTCGCATTTGAAGGCGTAGAGCTGGGCCATGTAAGACCCCACATTCCTCAGAAAGGCGATGCTAGTTTTGTAGTAGCGCCCTTCCTGGACTCCCAGCGTAAAAATCCGTATAACCTCTTTAAAAGCATCATCTGCTTCTACGTCTACCATCCTCAACTTCGCTTCCATCTCCTCATGCAGAGTTGACACCGGGTCCGCTTTTTCCTTGCGCTTCTTTCGACCGACGCCATCCTCCCTGATGCCGGGGTGAGTCGGATGCGGCGAGTCGCGAAGAGGCGTGAACGACCCGGAGGCAGGAGTGCCTCCGGGATTAGGGGTTTGAGAACCCCTGGGCATTGTTAACAAGAGAGAGCCAACTAACTTGAGAGCCAGAGATTCGTAGACTCGCGTCAGCGTTAGGCAGTGCATTACCTCTCAACTCGCTGAATCGGCGTTGTACAACATGATAGAGCCTGACGACTCATGATCAACAGCAAGTGTGTACGTTGACTAGTGTACGTTGGTTTAGTGTACGGTTGACTGATTAGTGCGCTTACATTGGTATCGTCGATACTGTATTGAAGATAAAAACATGTTTTACCGGAAGTTTGAATCTAACGGTCAAATCTTTATTCGAAGAGCGTTAGTGCCATGGCAGCCACGGACGAGTCTCGGGAAACGGAGAATGATTGCGCACAAGTTGGTGGTTAGTACTCAATGCTTCATTCTAAAAACTCAGTCTCGAATCCCAGTTGGTATGTGAGGGATTATTGCCCTCGAAGCTTCAACTATCTACGTAGACACAGTTTTTTTGGAGTCGTCGGCACTTCAACAGAATACTATGATGATAAAACGTAACTAGTAAAACGTAAAAACTTGGAGGTTGGGTTGTTGGTTCGCACAGAGAACGTGCTGGAGAAACCGCGCACGCCATAATAATCTATAATTGATTGGACTCTGCAAGTGCTCAAATTGTTTAGGTGTTATTGAACTTTAAACCAAAGGCAACAGCAACTTGAAACACATATGCGAATACAGTAACATGCTTTGCTGACTATTTGAGTGCAGAATCGCAATCGTTAGATTCAGAACTTAGTCTCCAACAAGGTTTGAAGGTGCCTCACGAAATGGTCGATGGTGACTACAATAAAAGCATATCGACATCCATTATCACAATTCTGGCAATGACTCTTCCAGGTGGTGAAGTACCTGCACAGAATAATCACAAAAGTTCAGCAAGAACGCTACTACGATTGGTATT
>NW_003216990.1:0-5896 GCF_000006405.1 Perkinsus marinus ATCC 50983
GGGGACATCTTTGATTGACATACCTGTCGAATAGTAGCACTGGTTCTCGACTTTGCCGCTCGAGGTAATGTTGAGCATGAAGTTCATCGCGTACCCTGAAAAGGTGGCTGATCTTTGGAAGCCGTCCACGACTGCTGCATCGAGTTGATTTTGCCAACCATGGATTGCAATAAAGCCGGCTCAGTGTTGTTGAAGAGCTCAATCAAGGAGTCAGTTAGTAGTTCTTCCTTCAGAAGCACCTCATCCAGCTGATCTTTGAAGCGGGAGAAATGTTCAGAGCGCTCATCGGGAGTATAGACAGAACCTCAAAAGAGAACCATAACGCTTGAGCGAATACACTTGAAGCGTTTATACCACTCAAGTCAGTGATCTTGTCGAATACGCCTCGGATGTGCGGACTGTCACCCTGAGATAAGGCAATCAAGGAGCACAGACCGACGAATAAGAGAGAATTGCTCATATGAAAGGGAGAAGAATAACAGAGACAAAAGCTAACAGATCATCACGATGAATATGTAAAGTTACACTCGCAGAAGTATAAGGGTCGCTATGCGATAGAGCAGTGCAGCGTAATTGTTGATAAGTATGCTCTACTGTGTACGTGAGTACTATCGCATGCGTACTGCTCCATAACTTTACGTAGTACGCTCACGTACGCTACGTACTGCTCACGTAGTACGCCCACGTATGTACAAGTAGGAGCCGAACTAGTTGTTATTGTCGGAGGTATGAGTCTACTACTAGTCTCCACTCGTTTGCTCGCTCTTACCTGACTTCTTTTCTGCCAGTGTGAGAGAATATGCACGGAGCTAGCTACATATGTAGCTGTGGAACACATGAGATGCGAGGAAGATTTGGTCTGGAATCTGGGGACAGATGTATCATTGGTTAAGACCGTCTTAACAACGATCAGACGTATAGATGGGCAGAATTGCGTTACGGCCGTTACGGTTCACTTTCACGGTTACGCTTCAAGCCCCGTACCGTAAGACTACGGCGCCGTAGCGGGTCTTACGGAGATGCAGAAGACAAAATGAGGATTGATCATTCATGTCGCCTAATTCTATTTCATGTGAATGCCAATCCGTGAATGAGGCCAGCTTGGCAGTTCCGGGCCAGCCTGCGAGTAAGACGGACGGAATTTGCGAAGGAGACGAGGGGCAAATGCGAAACCAAATGTTACTCTCCCAGCGGTTCCGCTGAATCCGAGCCACAAGGAATGAGTTTAACAACTATTTCAGCTATCGTGGAGCGCATCACAGCAAATCTTCCGCCGAAATTCGGAGAAAGAAGTTCAGCACCAGTCATAAAGTCGTAAGGCCTTTTCTTAATCGTAAGTTGCTTACGTTACGCACGCCGCAACGTGAACCGTAAAGAAACTTTACGCTACCCATCTATAATGAGCCGTGAAAACCTTCCACGTTTCGAGAACAATTCTTGAGCTTGATGAGCTCAGTTTAGCCTTGAGTTTCACTACATGATAACAAATATAGTTATCATAACGACAGGAGTTTCAGAGGGGTTCTCACAGTGCGAACTAGCTATCCAACAGATAGGTTCTAACTGGCGAATCTCATGTGCGATTGCACGACTCAGCTTAGTAGCCGATCGCTGTGCACGCGTGCCGAAGGGGAAACCGTTAATTCCATGGCGTGAGCCTCGCGGGCCGCGTACCGCGGCACCATCGCTACACGCTGATAAGACCCTCATCATGAGGGATTAGGGCACTGCCAGATTCTTCTGTACTCAATCGCTAATGGAGATCCATCAAAGAACATTAAACTTATGGTTCGTCAACCATCGAAGGACATGCTAGAATGCGCCTACCGCGGCGAGCCGTTCAGAGGTACAGAGGTCCAGTCTACATCACAGTGCTTCACAGTTAAAGGATACTGACAATCTGATGGACAGATTCAATCATTGAATCTGGTCATTAGATCACATTTTAATGTAAGCGCACATGCCGAGTGCGGTGTCCCCTCCCAGGTTTTGCGTCTCGGAACAGTCTAGCAAAATGTTACCTACCTCAAATCACTGACTAAAGCACGACAGGCCAATTTGTACGGAGCCCATTAATCTCTATTATGAGAACGTCAGAACCTATAAGCTACCGATCAGCTTCGGAAGCATATGCTTCTTCTATTCAAATTGACACCAGGACAACCAGATACGGGGCATGCGTGCTAACGATCCTAATGTGGTCGGATATACTAGGAGTCGTGATTGAGTCGCCGGTTGACACTAAAGGTAGTCGATGCCAGTGACTGTGGCAACGCATTCCCACAGATGGATGCATGCATCGTATGATAGTTGCGCAGCGCCCGACATGGTTGGCAACCGTACTCTTACACGTAATTCATCCTCTTACGCATATACATATGTCCCGTAACTGGTGTAACACAAGGGGATCTTATAGGTTAGGGACGTACAGTGTAGACTGTCAGAACCAATCGTATCGATCGCAAGGCGAAGACAGGTCTGTGTGTACGCGTGCAGTTTTCTCACGTACAGCACACAGACGAAGAAATACGTATGCACAGAATTGTCTACTGTATTCGGATGAGAGATGTTGACTAACATAGCCCTGTTGACGAGATCAGGACAGATCTGCGAGGGGCAGCTCAAGTATCAATGATACTACAGAGAGAAATAATGACGGACTATACTCACGATGAAGAATAACAATGAAGGGCTCTCACTGATGGAACTGAACGCTGACAACGTTATTATCATAATGACGAGAAAAATGATGCTCATCTCTTGGACGTCTCCCGGAAGATGATGATCTCCTGCTTATAGTAGAAATCCTTACCATCTTTTACATATGTGATATCGACATTGACGATACATTCGTAGATCCACCATTCAAACTTAGCGTTGACAGGATAAATGTTTACCTGAAACGTTATATCGGACCCCACACTCAGGGCCTTGTTTTGCGCTTGCAGCTTTGCTCTGAGGAACGCGGGATGATCATCCGGAGTCGGTGGATGTGGAAGCTCCTCTACTTGTACTGCAGCGAAGGCACTTTGTTTATCCTCCGCTCTAACGGTGCCAACGTGAGGTACTGATACGGTAGTCAACAGAACCGTATCGAACTTGAGTTGCTTTGTGCCGTGGACGTCTTCACCACCACTAAGACTAACCGTGGGAACAAAAAATAACAGGTCGAGCGTCAAACCATATTCTAAGTCAATGTGTCGGAATGTATACCCATCTGCCCAGACACCAACATCGTATGGTTTCGAGTTTGCCCAGAGGACTTCAAGCTCCAGAGTAGAAAAAAAATTTCTATAAGCGCCGTTGGAGAGAACGAGCAAACCCGCATGGCGATCAGTCCTGGCTTTATTCTCCAGGTCGAACCAACAATAGTCCTTGTTGCCAAATTGGACTGCTGGAGGTAAGCAGTTAGGGGGCCTCTCATGGACAACGGGTAGACGGAGGGAACGGAGCTGATGACCTTCGTCCAGGTTGATGGAAGTGTCATTTACCAACAAGGCTTCGGCGTAGGCGGAGACGATCAGATAGCTAACTGCGGTGCTTATGCTGATCATGAACATTGTCAAACAATTAAGGTTCACTGCTCAAGAAAGCAGCCAGTAGCTTCCAATTGATTTATGCACTTCGTATGTCGAGGGAGAATCCAAGGCTCAGCATTGAAGGCTGTCTGCTGTGTCACAAAACTTGCGTGAATTTGCTGTGTGTGTGCGTGAGGTAAGCCACGTGTTCGCGCACGTATGCACGTGTTGTTGAGACTGCCAGTACGGGTGTTATTACTAACACCACGAGGTGGGTGCCATGTCACATCATCTGATTCACATGGAGAATGGTTTCGTCGTCCCGAATCGACCCCAACTATGGGAGGGTCTGGCAGAAGTGTCGCCTCCGCGATTGATCGATTCGCGACACGTGCTCTTTTTCCAATGTTACGCAAGGTCGCCGACGGAAGCCGAAGTGCTTAGTACTAAGTGTTGGCCCAACACTGTTGAGCACCTGCTTTACCCATGGCCTCAATAAATGCCATGATGGCATATGCGCGTTCCACGGGTGGGAGCCCCTGGAAGAGTGCGCCCGAATTTCTCACGCACATCACGCATGTGCGATCTGAAAAAGCTGAATTTTAACGAGCCGTGGAAATTGGCTTTCCAACTTCCCAAGTTGAGCTCCGTTGGAGTCCAAATTGCAACCCTAGCATTCCCACTTGTCTATTCAGTGTAAGTCACTGGGAAAGGTTATCCTCGCACTATGGATGTCAGTTGGCAAGCCAACTTGCCTGTGCGTCTGCGTGCTACTTTTGTACGCAAACCCAGGTTCTGGTATAGATCCTCGTTGCAGATCAGGGATGAGAGACAACGTATTCGTAGAACACAAGATACGATCGCCTGCTGACGAGGGAAACAAGCTTAGCTTGAGGCTTGAGGCTTCAAATTCAACGATCGATACTTCTTGAAAGCCAAAACTTTACGTTGCTGTCAGTCAGACCATAGGCCTTATACAAAAACTTCTTCAAACCAGCATAAGTAGGCTTCGCAGACTTCGCGTAAACGTCAGCTACTGATTTTGCTGAGCCTACCATACTGGAACATTTCCATTTTAGTCTTATCAGCCATATCACCGGTGAGAAGGATCACCCTCTCCCATTCAATAACAAAACTTTCCCAATCCCCTTTAACATCATTATTATCAGTGTCATATTTGGGAAGTTTCAGAGTATCAACCAAAGGGAAAAATTTCCCCCGGGAAATTTCCCGATTTCCCGGGAGGGAAAAAAGAATTTCTTTTCCCGAGGGAAATTTCCGTTTTTCTGCTGTTTTTTGCATTAGTTCACTTCAAAAGCTTTTGTTGATCGTTCCAACATAATGTTGTAGCTTATTGATGAGAATAGCGAAGGATTCGCTTATAGAAATGACCAGAAACTGCCGACTCTAATATTTCCTTCTACCGGGCGCGCGCCAAATCATGAGCGCGTTTTAACACCGCGCTCGCCATAATATTCACAGGTTCATGGTCAGGCCTTGACCATTGAGTTATACGGGTTGCAGTGCGAGTGACAGGTCGAGTTGATCAACAATTGTCCAAAGCGCGTAGCAAAATTATCAACTGCTAAACTCAATTATCAGCGACAGCAACTCGAAAAAGCCGTCTGGCCGGAAGTTACCCTTGCATGGACGACCGCGGCCTCCCACCATTAAGAAGAGAGCTTTCAAAAATTGAACTACAGTAGATCGGCTAGTAGGCTTATTGCTAGTAGCAATTAAACACCACAAGACATGGTCATCGAGTTCAATCCTTTATATAAGATGAAACGTAAGGGCGGCTACTCATCGCCGCAGTGCGGACTACACGCCCAAGTGCCAATTTTCCTGTAAATGCAAGAAAGGCGCATATTTAGACCACCGCATATTCCGTGTAATGCCGAAACGCTGGACTGAACTCGACAAAAATGTGGGAAAAATGTGGGAAATTTCCCCGGAGTTTCCGGGAAATATGGGAAATGGGGAAAAATCGCTTTTTTCCCAAAACGGACAAACCCTGAAACGAACATTAGCTGAACCGGCTCGAGTCTGAATAAGATCCTTTTGCCTCTTTACAACTTCGGTCAACCCTTTGATAAGGCCTTCTAATTCAGCAAAGGAAGCACTCATAACCACTTACAAAAATAACCAATATAAATAGGAGCAAACGTGTACTTCAGAGGGAATCTTTTCGGACAACCAAAAAGCCAATTTAATACTCACTAAAGAGAGGGTTCTCGGTTCCAGTACCAATGTAACAGGTTGCCCAGTTGATAGTTAACGCAACTAATATTGTTACGTTGATAACCTTATTTTCATATGAGTAGTTCAAGGAATAAAGTGTCTTCGCCTAGCAGTAGACACATTACACAAAACGCTAA
>NW_003204067.1:0-964 GCF_000006405.1 Perkinsus marinus ATCC 50983
GGCGGCACCACTATCTCATGTGCTTGCTTTCAGCGTCTTGTGCAAACTAGTTGGAGCTTCACATCGGATGCCCGATTTCGTCGACGTAGAATGGATGAAGAGGAAGTGAGGTTAATGTATACCCGATGCAGAATTCGAACCTACGACCATCTGCTCCGTAGGCAGACATTCTATCCAGTTGAACTAATCGGGCGATGAAGCTAGTCACTTTGATTGATATTAAAGTTGAATACTCTTCCGAAATGGTTTAGGCGGTAATTGGTCAATCCGTCAGAATACGTGAGCGGAATTCGGATTGCTCAGGTACAGCCGTTGGTGCGCACCACTATCTCATGTGCTTGCCTTCAGCGTCTTGTGCAAACTAGGTGGAGCTTCACATCGGATGCCCGATTTCGTTGACGTAGAATGGATGAAGAGGAAGTGAGGTTAATGTATACCCGATGCAGGATTCGAACCTACGACCGTCTGCTCCGTAGGCAGACATTCTATCCAGCTGAACTAATCAGGCGATGAAGCTAGTTCCTTTGATTGATATTAAAGTTGAATACTCTTCCGAAATGGTTTAGGCGGTAATTGGTCAATCCGTCAGAATACGTGAGCGGAATTCGGATTGCTCAGGTACAGCCGTTGGTGCGCACCACTATCTCATGTGCTTGTTTTCAGCGTCTTGTGCAAACTAGTTGGAGCTTCACATCGAGTGGCCGATTCAGGATGCGTGAGCGGAATCCGGATTGCTCAGGTACAGCCGTTGGTGCGCACCACTATCTCATGTGCTTGCCTTCAGCGTCTTGTGCAAACTAGGTGGAGCTTCACATCGGATGCCCGATTTCGTTGACGTAGAATGGATGAAGAGGAAGTGAGGTTAATGTATACCCGATGCAGGATTCGAACCTACGACCATCTGCTCCGTAGGCAGACATTCTATCCAGCTGAACTAATCGGGCGATGAAGCTAGTCACTTTGA
>NW_003211458.1:0-1558 GCF_000006405.1 Perkinsus marinus ATCC 50983
GGTGAGCTCTCACCAAATCAAAGCGGGGGGTAATTGGCGTTCATCGGCCTTCGAGAGCTACGTGGATGAATCCGTGAAGAAGAAGTGTCGGAGCCATGTTGAGCAAATTTTGGACGCTGCATGACTCTTGGACGCTTGGTGTGTTTCTTAGACTTTGTGGTAGTGCTTTCTCAAATGGTCTCCCGTTGAGTTCAGTTTCGAACGATAACCCAGCTGTCGGAGCTTGGGGAGTAACTTCCTGCATCCCATAACTGTAATGTTAACTTGGTGTGAGGGTCTCTCATTGATGAGGATGTTACGTCGGAGAATGTCCCTAGTGGAAGGTGTCTTCTGAAGGTTCTGTTGAACCATCGGACATGTCTCCTCCCTCCGACAGTGAGGATCTCGTTTCAAGTAGGTGACTCATCGTTGTCTGTGTGTTCGAGTTTGGGGGACACTAACATATGTCACGAAACATGGGCCATATTCCGTGATATAGTTAGTGTGACCAAACATGATCTGTGAACCTAGGGCCCAAGGTAAGACCCAGAGAGGGTTCGGGCTTCGGGTTCACAGTGTTTGGTCCTCTCCCACACTCCCAACCAACTGTCCGGTGGACGGACAGATGTCACTCGAATCGAGAAAACGAGTCTTGAGTGAAGGTTGGCGCTTGCTGCGCGCCGCCCGCAAAAACTCTAAATCCGCCCTCGCGTATTTCTGTAATCGCCCGCCATTTTTCTTCTTCCGCCCACTATCTTGCTTCGCTCCGCTCGGGCTCTTTTTTTTGGCCGGTGGTCCAAATGCGGACAATGTGCGGGCCAGATGTGGACACTCGGCTGTAATGGGCTTTATCAAGCCCCGAAGCCATCATGTCACGATGGGTAGTCTAGAACTCTGAGGATACGAGTGAGGTGCCTCTAGCCTCGCAGGTGAGCTGGCTTGCCGTCTCCAGTGAATGCACTATGTATATCATCAAGACTCGACTACCGACCGATCTGCTCGAGATGTCGGTCTCTCCTTGCGAAGCATTTCCGGGGTCAGAACAGCTGCAACGAGCTTCGGGTGCCGCGCTCAGTATTAAGGATCATAAAAGCTCAGGTGCCGCACATGGTGCTCAACCCGGAAACAGTGCCTCAGCCGAAGGTGTAGCCCAGCTACTGCAAGTCTTGGCCCCTGGCTCACATTGTACTTTCGTAAAGTCTTGCCCAGCGTATTTCCCATCTGAGTAAGAGGTAGTTGAATCATATGCTGAAGCTAATACGTTCGGACTCCGTTTATACATGATATTGTGAGTGCTCAGTCCGGACACCGTCCTCGCTCCGCAGCGCTGTGTGCTCGCTCCCACTGTGCTTCTTCATGCCACGACCACGGGCATTAAACGAATCTGCCTAAAAAAGTGAATTTCCAAAGCCATGAAAGATTAGTTGTTTCAGATGAAAGCACAGAAACGCCTGCCCGGTAGCTTTTTATTGAATAGCCGATGCTCAGGTGAAGAACAGACCCCGTCCCGGTAACGTTTTACAGTACGCCTTGTATTTCAACCCTTCTTCGAGTTGGCATTCTCAAAACTCGTTCTACA
>NW_003206801.1:0-1183 GCF_000006405.1 Perkinsus marinus ATCC 50983
TCATATTGATACACTCGAATGCAGCGAGTAGCTAGCAACACAAGAGCTGGCGGAATGCGCCATGGGTGGCAGTAACACAAAAAGACGGAGAAGTGGTATTCACGCAACGCGGAACATATACTTTCATTTTTATGAAAGTGACCTGGTATATCCAGTGCTGTTTTCGTAATACAAATACATCGTTGATGAGTGAATTGACAAGAAGTTCATATTAACTTGCTGAAAACTAAATGCGAAAATTTTAGGTATCATCGTAGTAAACGATGTAAGCAAAATATGATCCACGTCACTTGGAACTCAGTTTTATTATCGTTGTTCATGTCGGGCTGGCTCAGGGGGGCATTCGAAAGTGTTAAAGAAAAGGGGTCTACTCTCAGAACACGTGTATGTCACTTCTGAGAAAACTTCGTTACCGCAAGTTTCAGGTGTCCCAAGTTCGGGTTGGTGGCCGAGGGTCTGCTAGCGTGGAAGCAGCGATTGTAAGGTGTTTTCATTATTATCAACGTAGCATGTATGATTTGATAGGAAGCACTGGAGACACGAGCGTCGCAGGTGAGGAATGTGCAAGCCTTGGTTGCATTGTATAAGGAGTGGCTCGGGGCCATCAAAGAGGTGGGTGGGGGAGAAAGCTGTTGTTATTGTGATATTCACTTTAGGCTGAGGATAGCATGACAAGGCTCATACCGGAACAGGAGATCATCACGAGAGCTCCTATGTACATCGAGAATGTCCTCAGCGATGGCGCTTTCGGGCGCCCAAAACAACTTAATTTTACACAAGTCGGAAGATTATCGTTGTTTCGGAAGTTGTGTTATTGTTGTTGTTGCTGGTGGTAGGTTTTGTTGAGATCGCGAGCTGTTGAGGAGACACTGTGCACGGCTGTGACGGCCACTTCGGGACCGCGAATTCACACTACTATAGCGGTTGGAATAAGTAGGTTTGCTAGACTACTGTACTTGTCAGGTTTCGCATTTTCAGTGAATAACTGGCCACCATCACAGACAGCACCAAGTCGGTCAGGGTCGTCGTCTACTACCAGTGTCACCGATGGTGTCACCAAGGTCGAAAGGACTTTGGAAGAATCAGCATCTCGGATGGAGCACGAAGCAGCAGTCCTTCTACATGAGCTTCTATCGCGTAGGTTGGCCGATCTGGTCAATAGAGCTCCCGAATGAGACCATCG
>NW_003203466.1:0-1052 GCF_000006405.1 Perkinsus marinus ATCC 50983
AGTAGCAGATGGGTGGAGATTCCAAACAACTACTCATACCACACCAACTTCAACTTATTCCCAATAGTAGCAAGTAGAGGTGTGCGAATTCCAAGTTCAACACAGGAGATGTCCGACGAGGCGGAGTGTCATGTTTAAAGAGGATAAATGCACTACTGGAGGATATACCCTCGAGATCTCATATTCCCCGTCACCACCACTACTACGACTAACCCGTTACGTTAGGACCTCATTATTGATAGTTCGGAGGAGCTTAGCGACTTCTGCAAGGATTCATCGAGTATGCTGATGATCCATCTATCACAATACACCAAGTTCGGCACCATACCTGTACAGAATCGAGTGCAGACCAATATTGGAAAATATGCATGAAAATTCTGAGGAAATTTTGAAAAATTATTATTAGTTTCTGTACACTTCTCTAGTATCGTATATAAACTTCTATAACTAGTGAGGAGAGTATTGACCTCAGCTGAGGAAAGCGAACATCTCTTTGCAGCACTTGAGAGGAGTCCAGAACAGTGTGGGGAAAAATATGCACATGGTCAACTACATGTGTTGATAAATATACGGAAATTCTGGGAGGAAATTTTGCGAGATTCTTATCGAATTTGTATGTCAACTTTTGAACTCCGTAGAGGAAAGCCAACACTGGCGTAGACAGCACTAGAAGAACGAGTAATACTACCGGAGAGTAGCTCCTCAGTGAATATGTAATACTCGGCTGCTTTGGTCGTTTCCTCATAAATTCACTAAGACAAGAAGCTTATGAGTATTGATAGTAATACTCTTACTCAATAGCAGCGTCCACCTCCGTGATAGTGTGTGGTGTCTTATCGTCCTAAGCCATCAGGAACAGTACAGCTTGCCTGCTATTCTGCGGCTAGTATTCCTGCTGGCACATTTTCGACGCTTTTTTTGCCGATTCCACTAACTACTTTTGCATAAAGCTGTGACTACGATCTCGCTCACTCGAGCTTCAAGCAACCGTGTTAGGGCTAAACACGTAGTCCCATCCGGTTCAGTTCACGTGACTCACGTGACACGAGAAA
>NW_003203217.1:0-1736 GCF_000006405.1 Perkinsus marinus ATCC 50983
TCATAGGATGAAAAAGGTATAACTTAGTCCTTAAACCGAACCAATGAGTCTCATCTATCTCCAAGTACGGAATAACGCCAGAGTCTCAACGATGGTGGCTAGGTTGTGGCTAGGTATAAGAGAGACGAACTCAGCCCACGGATACAGAAGCCGCCACAATCAAGCAACACTTCATTTGCACAGAGCACTCCTGGTCAAGTACTATAACAATGCCGCGTCCCAAGCACACTCGAGCAAGCGTGAGAGTAGATTCGCTGTTCGGCACGCATGCTAGCGTGACGCGGGCTCCACTTCTCCGTTGTCTACACTCCCCCATAGAGAAAAGATCGATTTTGCCCCTTCCAACTTTGACGCAGAATCTTCGAGATGAAACCAAGGTACCATCCTCGATAGTGTATACCTTGCCATTCACGTTACTACGGTCAGACGACGCAAACTCCAGACAGAATCTCCTTCATCAGACGCAGACTTCATCTGCATCTCTTTTGACGGCGTCTCTAAGAAACCTGTCTCGAGCATTGGTGACAACCTGATCTCCTTAGAGTTCAATGAAAGCCCCCCGAATCGTCGAGGTCAACTCGTTGGGCCAGTTTACCCGCCAGTTTTTCGCAACACCTAGCGCTATTTAGCAGTGATTCAAAGTTCTCCCAGGATGTTGGGTTACATCCCACCTTCGCCTCAGTTATTTGTCGTCCATTTTTTTCCAACCTCCCGCCCACCCTGACGATGTGGTGTGGCACCTAACGTTCCGTGTGAGGTTGGCCCCATCACATTGGCCGAGGATCACACGTGTTTAGTGTCATCCTCCGGCCCACGACCCGACGCCGGGGAGGAAGGGAACCGGGTAAAGGGGGTTGGGTTGGTTGGGTTGGTGAACCGAGACGTCAATGACGCCGCGCCATACCAAATTGGTATTTTCATGCACACCTAGCATTCTAGCCTAGCATTGGTATCACCAATCACTCAGAGTTGCCATTAGTCTCATACTACATTATTTCCCGGTCAGATGAGAAAATTTTTCGATCATTCTCAGAGGGCATGGATGATCCAGCGGGAAATGGTGTAGTAGCCTCATCATTCCAACACATGGAATCCATGTGCAGAATAACAACAAGGGGTTCCATGGCCTGCGAATGCGCCAAAGGCCCTATGTGGCAGGGAACGCAAGGTATGAACTGGCTTTCACTCATTGCACACCGATGCGGTTGCGGCGCACCTTGCCCGGGTCCGGAGGGTGTCGCTAAAGCACACTAGGCCAGTGATGCATTGATGCAACCAAGAGATTGTTAGCCCAAGTTTCATGGGACGGTCACCACGTATGTGTACGTATGCACGTGCAGATTATGTACTCTGCGCGGTGCGTTCCGGTCCCGCAGACTCCCTTGTCACAGAGATGGTTCTAGTGGCGCCCTAGATCCGCATTGACATTGTCAATGCAAATCTTGTGTCAATTTGACAACATGATCTTCATGTTGCCATCCTCCTCACCTCCCTAGTCCCGAGCGCACTCCTCCTTCTGATCTATCATCAGCCTAATCCTGGAAGAATCATCCTACATATACGGTACAAACGGCATGGTACAGGAGCCAACCGATACCTCTTAGACGTGTCTACGTCGGAGAGTTTCTCAGGAGTCGTGTTGTAGTTGATATACCAGAAGTGTATCAAAGATATCCTTCCGGTGACATCACCTGAAGCAACGAGCGTACATCGAATACGACGCATTTTGTTGGGCT
>NW_003212443.1:0-1439 GCF_000006405.1 Perkinsus marinus ATCC 50983
AGCCGCGCGCGCCCCCTTACCCCCATCCAATGTTGGCTCTAGACACAAGTATTGAGTGCTCGGCTCTAGGAGTCCCAACATTGGAGAGGGGTTGAGGGGATTATCAATTCATCATAGTCATGTTTTCTCTCTGCGCGTTGACTCACTTTTGCGTTTGCATGGCGTCACACGCTTGTTACAAGCGTGTGACGCTCTCTCACATGGAACCATTCCTCAGAAGAACTCGACCCACGGAGTCAGCTTACCCAAGGGATATATCCACTAGTAAAGAAGATGGCCAACTCAAAGTCAGAGCAAAAAATTTTCCATCAAACAGCGGTGGTCGATCGTTTCTCGCAGCGTGGCAGGATAAATACGATTGGCTAGAGTACTCTATCTCTAAAGATAGTACATTCTGCTTCTACTGCAGGCATTTTGGTCCACCCAAAGTTTGTAAGGGCTCCCCATTATAAATGGGCAGCGTAACGTTTTTTTTCACGGTTCACGTTACGGCGTGCGTAACGTGAGCAGTTTACGGTTACGGAAAGGCCTTAAGACTTTACGGTTGGTGCTGAACTGCTTTTTCAGAATTGTGGCAGAGAGATTCACTGTAATGCACTCTACGATAGCTCAAATAGTTGTTAAACTCGTTTTTCGTGGCTCGGATTCAACCGAACCAATGAGAGAGTAACATTTGGTTCCGCATTTGCCACTCGTCTCATTTGCGAATTGCGTCCGTCTTACTCCCAGGCTGGCCCGGATTTGCCAAGCTGGCCTCATGATGAGGCCCTCATCCGCGGATTCGCATTTACATGGAATAGATTCAGGCGACATGAATGATATATCCTTGTTTTGTCCTCTGCATCTCCGTAAGACCCGTTACGGCGCCGTAATTTTGCGGTACAGGGCTTGAAGCGTAACCGTAAAAGTGAACCGTAACGGTCCGTAACGTGATTCTGCCCATCTAAGTTATACTCCCCATTCTTCAGCGACCCGAGCGGTTTCTCGAACTGGAAGAAGGCGACTCAGCGATTCGATGGACACTCTGCGAGCGACCATCATCAGACATCTGCCAAGGCTTCTCTACAATGGCAGCTGATGAAGGATGAAGGTCAATCAGTTGTCACTTTGGTCAATACCCAAAACGAGAAGATGGTCTCCATCACGGAGATGAAGGTTAACGAGCATCATGAAAGGTAACGAGTGATGGGTCCTCGTTGGCTGAGCATATGGTTTCGATTGAACTCTTTCTGAATCAAGTTGCTATCAGTCTGTCGTCACCGACGGCATATTTCGTGTTGTTGTATTCTATCGACAGCACTGTGCGTGATCCCTGTCCCCATGCGAGTGGGCCAGGGGAAGCCGTCCGAACTATGTGCATCTCTCAAAGCTGATCTCCGCCAACGTTATTTCTATTCAACAGATGTCTTGTCTTTTCGGCAACATTTCAACACGCTTTT
>NW_003199447.1:0-1209 GCF_000006405.1 Perkinsus marinus ATCC 50983
TAGCGGAGTGCTGCTATGGACCGAATGACTGTACGATAGCCCGAGCCGCCTTTCATCCCAGCATGCTGGCGAGCGTAGATCGGACCTAGGATCCTCCTGCGTATCTGTACCACATAGGATTCCTGGCACTCGAAGAAGTGCGCCATAGTCTCCCGCTAAGGAAAACAGTATCTGCAGTGTGTCACACACTGTGTGTGAGGTTAGAACCGCTAATTCTACTAATGTAGACTCTTGTAGGCTGATGGCCAGTTAATGAGTATGTTATTATCCTCCTATCCTTCACACTCCACCTCAATACCGTCTTCGCAATCTTCTAAAACTGTTCCGGCCCTGATGTTAGTCCATAGCAGACCACCGATAGGGAGCCGATTCTTCCATCTCACCTGCTGCTTGGAATATGCTGCAGCAACATTTTTTATATAGGTTACAGGGAGTTCCAAGTCCTCTCCTGGAAGTAGCAGTCCCTGAAGTCCTGTTGGAAGTGCGGCTGCTATCTTCGCATAGCAATCCGCACTTTTTTCATTGCCGAATATTCCATCGTGATCTTTCACCCATCTGAAGCATATTGTGATGGTCCGCCCGGCGGTAGCCATATATGCATTGCTCTACTGTATATAACCCCGTATGCCTCGGAGAAGATGGATTCTCCTGGATCCACTGCTGATGGTCTTCAGGACAGATTGTGAGTCCACGTATAGCTTGGCTACGAACCATCTTTTCGAGTGGCTTCTCCTATCCCTGCATGGCGACTTAACGTCGCACTTCGGAGTTGACATTCTGACTGCAATTTTTAGATCAGCCTCCAATGGTTTCGCCTGTTGGTCAATCGTTTCCGTAGTAGAGGATTTTGGCGCGGAGGACGCTTACCAGGTGAGTGTCATACAGCTGATTTAGTGACATTATTCAGAGGTAAAGGAAGCAAAAAATCACCGGAAGGATATAGGGGAATATCGCTTCTCTCGGTCGTTGTAGAACCCTCTGATAGGACCTGTGCTGAGACTGCCTGAGGACTAGTCTCATGAAGAAGCTGACATGTCTATGACATGTGATGATGTCTGTGACAGAAGATTATGTCTCATGAAGTGTCACGAAATTGTCACCATCATTGACTTACACAAATGGGATTTTCAGACTTCATCGATCCTACTGTAAAATTACGAATAGTGCGGTCCCACTCAGACTATCAGGAAGCTCTTCTTGCAGAGAGCT
>NW_003213687.1:0-1481 GCF_000006405.1 Perkinsus marinus ATCC 50983
AAGTGGAATCATTATACAGGCTAGGGGCTAAGTATAATTGAATATACTCGTACTACATGAATAGTATTATTGTGTTATTACTGTGTAGTGGTGGTATAAGGGTATAGGGTTGTATAATATATGGTCAATAACCATGATGATGATTCTATGCTAAGGGTACCTAATAATTCTAAAGATGCTATTGAGTATATACTTAATAGTAAGGATATTGATACTATATTAGGGAAGACATCATCTACACGTCGTACTAACTTCAGAAGACTAGCCTTATTAGTAGTAGAACAAGTGACGATGGTGTGGTATGATGATAATGTAGATAATAGGTGCATCCAGATAAGTGTAAAGATGATGATAGAGCAACAGATGCCTTTAGACGCTTAGTAGATATAATGGAAAAGGAAGGGGAGGATAATGATGATGATAATAAGGAGGAAGTATATACTACATGGAGGTAGTAGTAGTAGGATTGGTGGAATAGGATATTGATCCTTAAGGTGGTGGGAGGCATCTACATTTGAGGAGAGGGAGAGATTATGGTCTAATCTAGAGGAGGCATTTACCAGGGAGATGAGGATGGCTAGAGATAAAGATGAGGAAAGGAGACGATTAAGAATAGAAAGGAAGAGACAAGTAGTAGTAGTGCTGCACCGTAATCGCGATATATAGCTCCTCCGCAATTATTATTAATATAATAGAGAATTCCCGAGTGGAGAGTTGTTAAGAACTCCTCCTCCTCTTCCTCCTGTTCTTCTTCTTCTGTGTGATGATACATTTATCCTTCATTTAGCATGCCCAAGCCGAACGTGCTGCTGTTGATACCACCGACCCCTACTTTAAAGCTGCTGCGAAAGCTGAGGTTAACAGTTTTGATAGGCGAACTGCAGGATGGAGGGCATTTAATAGGAAGAAGAGGAAGAAGAACTGTAGATAATGTATCATACTATTGTGTTGTTGTTGTTGTTGATTATAATAAGGGAATACGATTACATATACCTTAGTATGATCATGCCACCTACTCCATATGATGATAATCCTCTATGGGGCTGTCATTTAGCATTAGCTGAATATACAGAGGCAGGAGAATGGGCTCAACTATTAAGGACAATCAATGAGGGAGATCACCGAGGAGCCACTACTACATAGTACTACTACTACAATCCTCTCCATCATCATCATCATCCTGTTGATGATGTTAGTATTACCTTCCTAGTATCTCTAAGGGATCTATTAAGACGATATAAGGATGATATACTAAAGGAATGGTATAGGGCAGTTACCACTACATTAGATTGCCATAATCTTCATATACAGTATTTATCTACCCTCCTAGATGAGGTAATAGTGATGATGATGGTAGTAGTATTATGTGGTACCCCTTCCCCTCTACCTTGTTAGATCATAGAAGGGATATCATCCTTATCCATTACTTCAATAGAATATTTAAGATTGCCAGTAGTAGCTAAGGTATTCCTTAATCAAGT
>NW_003201203.1:0-932 GCF_000006405.1 Perkinsus marinus ATCC 50983
AGAATTGTGCATACCTGATTGAGTGAGCGGCAAAATCTCGCCGATTGATCACTACACTAAGCAGCGAGAAAATGAATATCGTTTCCTTTGAGTGACTGTATTAACTCCCTGCTTAGGAAGACCTTCACGACTCTATCGTAGCGGCGGTCTACGACTATGTACCAACATCATCTGTGAATGACATAGTAATCTCGTCGTATAATGTCTCATCTCATTTTCAATATTGCCTTCCATTCATAGATATTTCGGTCTCCCGCCGGCTTCAGGACAACTGCCGACATACTATCTCGCCAACGTGAGAGACTAGCCAAACTGAAGTAGGAAACTTCACAGTGAGTTGATGTCACCAATAGGACTCAGGGAGTCCGTGTTTATATTCGATGAAGACGAGTCTAGTAGAGAGGAGCTCCTCGGACATCCCCTAGGGGAATGGAAAGGGAAGTACGACGCCTACTCACAACGGTAAACACCTTGATTTCGAACCGCTTCGAGTGTCGCTTGCTGAGTTGAGGCTTTTGATGAAACCCTGCCATATGCTAAGCATATTATGCTTTTTTGAAGGTCTGTTGACTGCGAAGTCCAATACGAGGGGATATAGTAGTGTGTAACATCCTGGTAGCATTAGCTACGACCAATCCACAAGATAAAGGACATACTCATACTTTTCCTTTATTATTTTTTCCATCAACGTAGACATTATCAGCTTAATGAGTTCAATGTTTGTACATGAACAATTTCCATGAACAAAATATCATAATGGTAGCTCTCGACAGTGTGCTTTTAGCCAGTACGGAGATTTTCCTGTGAAAAGCCCCGAATTCCATAGGCATGATGTGTAATCCGTTGACTGTAGCAATATCGGAGTCCTACATCTTTGTTCAGAGTAGCGTATCCCCCGATATCGACATCATCGGACGTTATCACTAAGCGCG
>NW_003203788.1:0-2155 GCF_000006405.1 Perkinsus marinus ATCC 50983
CATCAATCAGCTTAGATGGTCGCCCTGCTGAAGACGACCATCCTTGTCGCTCGTCGTGGTCAGTGCGAGCCGTTGGAGGCCATTCAGAGCATCGCGGCATAGTAGCAACCCGATGCTGTCCCATCGAGATTCTTTCGGTAATATCTCCCCTGTAGTATCCAGTCGTACCTACGAACAATCTCAACTCATTAGCGGAGGAAAAATATCAGTCCGAATCTCTCGCTCACTCATTCCAGTTAAGCTTCCGTTTGGTCTCATTGGTGCTATCTTCCGCGGTGTCACGAATGCTTTATCAACATCAGCGAACTCCAGCCCCCTGGAAATGCTAAGGTTGGGCAGCACTGTCGAGGGAAGGCCAGCACTAAATGCCTGTTGAACTTTTCTATACGAATGTAGGCAGCGAAAAGGCCGTTGTGAATCTTCTGAGGGTCGACAGCCTCGAACAAGAGGAAGTTCAGCTGGGATAAAGGCCTCGACTGCGAGGGATGTGCCATCCATAGGGCCACGTTGCGAACTAGTGGTTCTCTGAAGAACCAGTATAGCCTCACGATGCTGTGCATGAACGACAACTCGATGTGCGAGTTGACACCAAAGACTCGCAATATGAGCAGACCAATGGGCTCTTCGAGACCTCCAGAACCTGGCAGAGGACTTAAGACAAGACCCTGAGGGGCTAGCCATACCGCTGTATAGTCACAACATACGGTGTGAAGTCATCATGTGTAATATCAACAATAGACGAGCACCACGAACTCGATATGGAGGACGACTGAGATGGTCTAATGTGGTCAACAAGAGCTCTTCTGGTCACCTCTGGTTGATCTGAGGCCGCATCGGTTCGAGCTGCCAGTTGTTCGGCGAGCCTTCGATTTATTGTCTCCAGCTCTATGATACGGTCAGTAGCGATATGAAGGCGCTCATGGGCCTCATCGCATTCCTCGGCAACTCGTTCAGCCAAACCCAATGGGGGTATAGAATTAGATGTCTAAAAGCTCGAAGAGAACGTTCAACGTTAAGCTGAGGTCGGCGAACTTCACCCGACGCAAACGCTCCTCGGCATCATTCAGCCGTAGCTGTTGCCTTCTTATCGTCTCCGCTTGTTCTTCGATTTTTTCATCAGCTCGCTTGAATAGCTCATTGTACATCTCTCTGGCTGAGTTCCCGCATATCGGCGGAGTCGTCGGGGATTCCATCCTTCGACCAGACCCAAGAGAGTACTGACCATACCTGTCTAGTCAACATCTGCTCATGGCGGCAGGCCTTATAGAGAACGCACATTTGCATAGCAACTGCTGCGGGCATCTTCAACGGAGGTACAGGCGACTTGGCACGGCCCACATTCGATGCCTGAATCTGGATGATGTGTAGTGACAGGTGGGTACAAGTCTACCTCTGAATGACGATTCAGAGAACCGAGGCCATCAGAACAGATCCTCGCTGAAGATCCGTTAAGGTATGCAGTCAGCAGTGGCGATTTCTTACTTAGACTCCTAGTCGGAGACCCCGTATAATCTTGCACAGGACTGACGCGGGCAGGCGAGGACATGAAGGGTAAGCCCGCAAGGATCACTCTCGAGCACATCTCCCACAGATATACTCAAAATCGATCATGACATGTCACTGATGTTATATGCTCCTTGGTGTGTTCAATGCTACACCAAGACGATCGGTGGCTCGTTGCACAGTATGAGAGCACAAGTTTGGATAGTAGCAGACTCAGCCGTCTATTGAGAGAAATTATATGGGTTATCAGTTGAGACCACGGGGGATTCCCTTGAAGGTATCGGTTGAATCTCACTCCATCATAACGTTGGGTTCACTAGCCTTCATTAGCCTTGAGTCTTAGTAGGAATGGAGCTCGACACACCTTGCACGCGACAGTATACTGCAGTCCACATCAGCTGGGTATCCGTTAGCGACAGTGAATCGCTGAGCTCTGAGGACTGTGACAGTCCACTCACCAGAGTGCTGAATTGCGAGCTCCCAGAGCTGTTGCCTGGGAAGATAATCAGCTGAGTTGCCGACCCTGGAAGAATCGGCTAGTGACAAGCGATTGACTAGGTTTTACGGGATCATTCTGCCCGATAAGCAATCCTTACATCGGCCTGACTGTGGACGCTCAGAAAACCTGTGTCTACCTACAAGACGATAAGGC
>NW_003203890.1:0-1476 GCF_000006405.1 Perkinsus marinus ATCC 50983
GTGCTAGTCGTAGTCGTGCTAGTCGTAGTCGTACTAGTCGTAGACGTAGTCGTTGATGTAGTAGTCGTACTAGTCGTAGTCGTCGACGTAGTAGTCGTGCTAGTCGTAGTCGTACTAGTCGTAGACGTAGTCGTTGATGTAGTAGTCGTACTAGTCGTAGTCGTGCTAGTCGTAGTCGTACTAGTCGTAGACGTAGTAGTCGTGCTAGTCGTAGTCGTGCTAGTCGTAGTCGTACTAGTCGTAGACGTAGTCGTTGATGTAGTAGTCGTACTAGTCGTAGTCGTCGACGTAGTAGTCGTGCTAGTCGTAGTCGTACTAGTCGTAGACGTAGTGGTTGATGTAGTAGTCGTACTAGTCGTAGTCGTGCTAGTCGTAGTCGTCGACGTAGTAGTCGTACTAGTCGTAGTCGTCGACGTAGTAGTCGTACTAGTCGTAGTCGTGCTAGTCGTGGTCGTTGACGTAGTAGTGGTCGTTGACGTAGTAGTCGTACTAGTCGTAGTCGTGCTAGTCGTGCTAGTCGTCGACGTAGTAGTCGTGCTAGTCGTAGTCGTGCTAGTCGTAGTCGTACTAGTCGTAGACGTAGTGGTTGATGTAGTAGTCGTACTAGTCGTAGTCGTGCTAGTCGTAGTCGTCGACGTAGTAGTCGTGCTAGTCGTAGTCGTACTAGTCGTAGACGTAGTCGTTGATGTAGTAGTCGTACTAGTCGTAGTCGTCGACGTAGTAGACGTACTAGTCGTAGTCGTGCTAGTCGTGGTCGTTGACGTAGTAGTCGTAGTAGTCGTAGTCGTGCTAGTCGTAGTCGTCGACGTAGTAGTCGTGCTAGTCGTAGTCGTGCTAGTCGTAGTCGTACTAGTCGTAGACGTAGTCGTAGACGTAGTAGTCGTACTAGTCGTAGTCGTACTAGTCGTAGTCGTCGTCGTAGTAGTCGTAGTAGTCGTAGTCGTACTAGTCGTAGTCGTACTAGTCGTAGACGTAGTCGTCGTCGTAGTAGTCGTACTCGTCGTAGTCGTAGTCGTAGTAGTCGTACTAGTCGTAGTCGTACTAGTCGTAGTCGTACTAGTCGTAGACGTAGTCGTCGTAGTAGTAGTCGTACTAGTCGTAGTCGTCGACGTAGTAGTCGTACTAGTCGTAGACGTAGTCGTTGAAGTCGTAGTCGTACTAGTCGTACTAGTCGTAGTCGTACTAGTCGTAGACGTAGTCGTAGAAGTAGTAGTCGTACTAGTCGTAGTCGTCGACGTAGTAGTCGTACTAGTCGTAGTCGTACTAGTCGTAGACGTAGTCGTCGAAGTAGTAGTCGTACTAGTCGTAGTCGTGCTAGTCGTAGTCGTCGACGTAGTAGTCGTGCTAGTCGTAGTCGTACTAGTCGTAGTCGCGCTAGTCGTAGTCGTCGACGTAGTAGTCGTGCTAGTCGTAGTCGTACTAGTCGTAGTCGTACTAGTCGTAGACGTAGTCGTTGATGTAGTAGTCCTGCTAGTC
>NW_003203917.1:0-1118 GCF_000006405.1 Perkinsus marinus ATCC 50983
GGCGCAGGCCCGGATAGTACTGGGGTGGGGGACCGCCCGGGAAGTCCTTAGGGTGCTGCTGGCTTTTTGCAAAAGTCGTACATTTTTTTACAAACCCCCTCCCCACCCCCTTGGACATTGTTCCTCTTTTGTCTTGTATTGTGAAGCAGCCTATGCTAGCCCACAGAAGAGTCCAGTAGTTCAATAGAGAGACAAGTGAACATAGTTTATAACATTGTCCAAGGGGTGGAGGGGGATGCGCGAAATCGATGTGCACGTTTGGTCAAAGATGCTCGCGAAAGCTGCACATCAATTTCGCACATGGGCGAAATTGACTTGCAGGTGGGTATAAAAGTTGATGTAGGCCATGTGGCTCGATTTCAACCATATGGGTATGCTTCTGAGGATGGGGTGTTACAGTGGACCATATGTGGTAGGTCATTTGGAAATGTCACCAAAATGGTCTAAATCTGCGCATTCCATTTAAGTGAATTTAAGTGAAATTTAAGTGAATTTTACTTAAAATTGACCTTTTTCGTTGCGCAGATTTGGGGTGGTGATGGGCTGGTACTGCCTTCAAGCCACATTTCAGAACCACAAGTGATTCCGATTTGGCACTGAGCTGATCCCTGTTCATTCGCCATTACTAAGGGAATCCTAGTTAGTTTCTTTTCCTCCGCTTACTTATATGCTTAAATTCAGCGGGTAATCTCACACACATCAGGCCTTCTAATGATGACATATTGCCATGGTGCAAACCGACAAGCGTGTTATGATATATAATAATCTCGCGACCAGACTGAACGCGTGATTCAAACACTTCTCTGCATTTATCAATAGATTTGACGTAATGCGTTGAAGAGAAGAATCGCGTGATCAAGGAACACGTGATATCACCACAACACAGTCGAGTTTGCGAGTACCTCGAGAGATACTCACAGGCGCAAGCCTCCTTTCGGAGGGGCTACAATACGAGATTATAGCCTTGCAAATTAATACGCCTGCCTTCACAAGCGCACATAACGAACCACCTCCGAAGAGTTAGTTCAAGCGGGATACAAAGCATTGAGTTGCGTTAACAACAAAATGTTTGTATCGGGAAGAAGAGCGACACTGATATGTATGTACAAAGAGGAAAG
>NW_003210163.1:0-2840 GCF_000006405.1 Perkinsus marinus ATCC 50983
CAGCTGAGCTCAGAAATTTCCAATACTAACGACATGGGGTAAAAATGTACAGAAAGCAAAATTCCTCATTGTCATCACCACGTGTAGTTGACCATGTGCATATTTTCATCACTGACAGAGCCAGTGTTCATATATATGTTTTCTCTCCTCAGCTGAGCTGGTAATCGTTTCCCCACTGATTGTGAAAGCTTTCCCACGAATTGAACAACAATTCCGATAATGGTCGTCAACACATGTAGTTGACCATATGCATATTTTTCGTCACTCATAGGTTTTGAAAATATATACCTTTCACCCAACTGAGCTCAGTGGTTTCTCCACAGATTAGGAGAGCTCTTCCACAAATTGAACAATAGTTTCCCACAGTTGTTGTCAACACATGTAGCTGACCATGTGCATATTTAAAAAAGCTCACCTTCCTGCGCGAGTTCAACAGCTTTTTTGATAGCAGCAGCAGTACCCTCAGTGTCCTCAGCCCCCACAGGGACCACAAACTTCTTATTATTACCGTTCACTCCAGCAAGGCGAACGCGGGACATACCGCGTGCACAGTGAGAGAGGGAGAACATGGTTACAGTGGCGAGATAAAGCTGTGTTTGATCAGAAGCTCTCGAGGGGAGTACAAGGCATTTATCCGCTGCCAAAACCACACCGCTGTGGTGTGGTCTATTAAATTTTTTTAATAGTTTCACACACATGATATGATATGATTTGACACATAGTATTGGAGGAATTCATGATACTTTCCCCCAGAGATGGTATTGGTTTAAAATAAATATATATTATATATCCAACCAATTTATGAATAATCTATCGCTTTAATTCAATTTATTTCAAATGTTTATTACCATCTATTACGAGCGTTATATGTGGCTACCATAACAACTGAACATAAGAACTCACAGTAGCTGTGGTCAGTCGAAGAAGTAATTACTATATTGTTAGTATGAATAGTTCATACCACACCTTCGCCAAATCTATACGCCCAAACGTATAATAGCTGTAGTCTGTCGAACGAGTAACTTATAAGCACTTACAGTTCATACCACACCTTCAACACATCTCACTCGGCATCGTGGCTGATGATGAACTCTTTAACCTTCGCACTGTAGTGTAGCCAATACTACGTACCATTGTTCCGCCCGTCTCTTTGCGGGCTCTGTTTATTTGTTTGATTGGTTAAGGTTGATGAACGTTTCACTTGTGACTCGTATAATCTACCATGTCAAACGTGTATAATTCTGTTTCCACAAAAAAAACACATCTCACTATTTGCAAATGGGCAATATAACAACTGATCATAAGAAGCCCCAATAGCAGTGGTTAGTCGAAGAAGTAACTGCTACATTATAAATACTAACATTTCATACCACACCTCCGCCGAATCTTACTGATTCCATATTCGAATTTCCTCCAGTATTACTCAACTCAACAGTTACGGAGTGAACGAGTTATTCGAAATGTCTTCCGCAGAAGAAAACCGAGCCGATTCCACCGACACCAATACGGACCGCATCTACTGTCGGAGGTATCACGATATCATATAGCTACATTTACTCCTGCTACTGCTGCTAATGATGATGATATCATAATCATCATCATAATATTACATATACCATTATACAAACCGGCTTCAACTTCTCACGCCTTGCATATGGTGACTCCTACTACTACTACTGTCACCACTTTCCTCTCCTCCCTGGTCCTGTCGACGACAATGACTCGATGCAACAGCCGGCAACTGAACACACCCCCAATGCATAAAGAGCTGCCCTCGCTTAGCCGACAATCTCCGCTCAGCTATAGGTGGCCCTTTATAACTGATAGCACCACACATAGGAGGGGGGGCGCCGTTGGGATACTTTGGGTGCCGCAGCGGATGCTTATGTCGCGGCGGCTGGACTCCAACCTCGGACGTAGTAGTATCATCTTTTGCTGGCAAGGTAACAACTCCATTGATTCGGTTTTTGCTCTCATCGGGAATCTCATCAGTGGAATTATATTCACCCTCGATTTCTTTTCTCAGCGTCACTCGCCACGAAATTACATCTTTTTTTCCTCCCAAAATAGCCGCTGGACTTCCAATATTCAACGCGTTGAATTCTCCCAGACCAAATTGTGATGCTCTCCTTGATACTCTCCTCCCCCTCTTCCCCATAGACGCTCTCTCGAAACTGTCGCTCCGCAGTGTAGTTGACGACGACACTGAACAATCATCCACAGCACTTGTAGCTCTACCCCCAAAACGAACATACCGAAAAAATACCTCCAACATTGCTAAAGTCGGCGAAGTTACCCTCGCAGACGACGACCCACATGCTTCCAAAATCGCCATTTCCGATGCGCACGCGTGCAAGGGTATTCGTGGCGACATACCACACTTCGGTGAACATCCCCTGCATACTCTCATATCCCATATGTGAGGAAAATACTCATAACAGGTCTCAGAGAACTCTTCCTCGGTCGTCGGCAATTCCCGACAGCCCGTTAGCATTTTTACTAAGCCAGCGAATAGGAAAGCCCCTCCGACTGTTATCCACGTGACCTCAGGTGACATCACCAAACCGCTTCCAGTGATCAACTCTGAGAATGTTTCAACACTAACACCCCTTCTGAAATGTTCTTTGAAATCAATACCACCACCACCTCGCGTTAGAGGTAGTCTTAATCGATCTAACGCCTCGGGACAATACATATCTCTTCGCACATCGAAATGAAAATTAATTTTCCAAACACAGCCAGGAGTCGCTGACTGCGCATATTCCCAGTCCGAACGTCCTCAGGGTGGCCAGCCACTTCACCATCCTTATTTGCAAAGGACAAACTCAACTGTAGTATTT
>NW_003210163.1:2940-6006 GCF_000006405.1 Perkinsus marinus ATCC 50983
GGCAAAGGCAAGATAGTGCTGAGTGGAAGACTTCGGCGGCTTGAAGGACTTCATCGAGTACTCCAAGGTCAAAGAGTGCAAGTCTTCATGGCTTGGCAAATTTGCTTGGCATTTTGTACACAGAACTCCCTTCGTCAACTATTGATTGACATTCCAACTTTTTAACGCCTCTGTTGTCTGAACTTGGTCCAGGCTATGATGTTATCCAAAGCGGATTAATGCTCGAAGTTGAGTCTCGTTTAATATCGATTATTCCAGATGAGATGACTTGGATTGAATACTAAATACATGACTGAATACGACAGCATTCGAACATGTACCGCAGCGCTGTCGAGGTGTTTCATAACCGATGGACATGTGTGACTGACAGCCTGATCAACCGATAACTCGGTGGACACGGGGCTTTTGAAGCCACGATATATCACTGCTCAAATCATTAGTTGATATTTTACGAGGGCCATCCTCCGAGTGATACTCGCCTTCAACGGCTACATCTGTCATCCGAACTGGCTCAAATTCTCTTCACAAGTTCTTAGAGGGATATCTTCACAAGTTTCCTCCGAAACTTTCCGCCGTTTTGGAACCCCTTTTCCGACACCCTAGTACTCCTCTACGGCAGAGTCTGTCGTCAACGTGTTGTCGGACAAAGCATTGATTAGTCAACCGGGTCCCGGTTACGTGGATACGAAGTTGGGACCGTCATCGCTGATGAACGGCGGAGATAGACCGGCTTCATTAGAGCTCCACATAGTCAGAGATACTCTAACCAATCCCCTCGCTTCCAAGGATTCGAGTGGTGAGAATCTCCTAAATGATCAAGTCGGCTCAAACTTTGATGTGTGAGAATGCCGAGAAAAGAAATACGTAACATAACGAACCGAAAAGTGGGAGCTGTTGTTTTGATAATAATGGCCAATTTGGCGATAGCCTGTGGATCACCAGGAGCTTCCTGCTGATTTAGATTAATCCTCCCTGGTAGTCTGCCAGTGACAGGAAGGAGTACGCGTATTCTACTGTTCATATTATCCGCCTATCTCCGCTCACTAACTAAACCCAGCCGGTCGGACCGGTCCGATAGTACTGACCATGGTCTTTGGGTAGGTTTCAGAGATACACACCTCGTTGGCCCTTCAGGATTCCTGAATCAGAAAGGTCCTTTCTCCAGGGATTCTCGTCCGTTATCAGGCCGTTTATGGAGGTATCTCGTTTGTGTGGAACTAGCCACTGGACTCCAGTGACTGGAGCACTGTTGTCGGCAGACTTGGCCGCAAAGACATAACAGACTAGCTCACCTCCTCACCGCCAGTATTTGAGGTTTCCGGGCCATCCGGAGCTTCATCCGATACTAACGAAGCACATATTTCAAATATATAGTTCATTTCATATACGACATTTGAGTTGAAGACAGGTAGGACCAGGTGGCACACTCTGAGAGGCCAATATTTTCCTTTTAAGTTGAATTCTGTTTGACTGAGTCGACCGTATCGCAAACCGGTGAGTCGAGTCAACTCACCAGTTTCCGACACGGACCTATACCGCTTCAAGTGACTAGCTGGCAAAACAACGTGTAGCAAGCATCATTCACCAAGGAATTGCAAGGGTGTAGTATCTGAGTCAGACAGTCTAACCGTCAAAAGCTTTGGTCAAGAATGCTGAACGGCTGTCAGCCGGCGGCTGATTCGCACAGTCTGCGACGCACACGCAACCCGGGTCACCCTGGCGCTCGCACAAGCACTTTCAAGCATCCTAGTTGAGCTGGGTGCACGCGTCGGCCGGTCACTTGCTTCCGAGCAGAAGGCACGCATTGTTGAATGTGGACTCAATGGGAGAACTATTTAGTACTAGTTTACGAGTGGGTTTTTATACTTTGCAGTGATAGGATATGCTCGCCCTGGTGAGTTACGTCAGTGGAGAGCCGCGCTCTGAGCGCGGGCTATATTGTATCCGAGAACGGGGTCTTCCCAAACCATCGAAGGTTCCTCTCACACTGATTGAGAGTTCATAACTGTCGTCTGCAGCGAGTACAAGCTTTCAGGATTGAGGGAGGTTGATTCAGAAGTTATGAATCAGAACGGTCTATCGGTTGAGCGGGGGCGTTCATTTTCTCGCCCCAAAGTCCGAGGTCGATCGAGCCCAACAAAATGCGTCGTATTCGATGTACGCTCGTTGCTTCAGGTGATGTCACCGGAAGGATATCTTTGATACACTTCTGGTATATCAACTACAACACGACTCCTGAGAAACTCTTCAATAGACTTCTAAAGGATGCTCCTTTTCTGTATTGCCGGAGAGTAAGTCAAATGTTGAGTTCCCCTCCTCTCTTGGTTATGAAAGTCTTCAGTCCGTTTTTGTTAAGGTATGCCCGAAAAACGCAGAGTTCTCATCGTCGGTGGTGGTTTCAGTGGCCTGTTTGCGGCTTCTGAGTTGGCCTCTCGTTTTGAGGTCACTCTCGTTGATGCCAAGGAGTATTTTGAATATACTCCTGGCGTTCTGCGAGCATTTGTTCACCCTGGCCATCACTACAGTCTCACATTCATTTACTCCTCGGTTTTGGAGGGGAAGATGGGTTGCAAGTTCATTTTTGGTGAAGTGAAGACGATCAACGGCCTTCACAAGTACGCCTCAGTGAAGCCGATGTTCTCTTGCAGCACGCAAGAAGTCTATTTTGACTACTGCATTATAGCGTCAGGTTGCAATTTTGGTGTCATGAACAAATGGGGCGCGTCCTTGTGGTTTCCAACTATTCACGAGGATGCACGCGAAGAGTCCCATTGGAAGCATCTGGATGAGCGCTTCCTCTCGGGCCGTAGACTTCACATCGTGGAGGAACATGAGAAACTGAAAGAGCTTAACGAGCGCAGTGGCAGTGTCCTGGTCGTGGGTGGTGGCTTCATCGGCGTTGAATGGGTTACTGAACTACAACACTATTTTCCTAACCTCAAGCTCCACATAGTAGACTCTGGACCGAAATGTTTGGGTCCACTTCCAGAACGTGCGGCCGAGTACTGTGAGGCTTATATGAGGGATAGAGGCATCAAGATATCTTATGGTCGTTACAAGGATGAC
>NW_003213678.1:0-981 GCF_000006405.1 Perkinsus marinus ATCC 50983
TACACTTCGTCCCTCGAAGGCTCATGGAGGGCGCCTGTAAGTACGGGATAAGGTGCAGGGCGGGCGACAACTGCAGATTTGCACACACTGAAGAGGAGATGAAAACTGGCATGAGACGGTATTGCTACAATCTGGACAACAGTGTTGATAGAAAGCTGAAGGAAATGTATCCAGGGCAGCAGCCGCGGAAAGATAATGGTGATCAGAGAAATCCACCGAAACGGTTGGAAATGCTGAAAAATCAACAACAACAACAGCAGCCGGTGGCGGCCGCGGCTGTGGTGACACAGCAGAAGTCGGGGGCTGGGCGAGAAAAAAGTAGAGGAAGTCGGCCCAGAAGCACGAGTATGAGTATCCCAGGGGAAAGCGGCATGGGCTCGGTTGGTGGTGTCGACGGTAGTCGTCGGCAGTCTTGGGAGGAACAACAACGAAGTCATCAAAATCGTCCTGGTTCGCGTTATGAGAACCCAACGACAGCTGTGCTGAGCGGAGTTGGGCAGCATTATAACGGGAGTATGGGAGAGGTACCTCTTCTACATCAGCCTACGGCTATACTCATGCCTAGTGGTTCCTATCCCACTGCACCGAGTAGTAATAATAACAGCAACCAGCACAACACGGCTATGGGTACACCGGCATTACACACGCCGAACTGGAGTGTTGTGGGCCAGGGGGCCACTACTGCTGCTGCTGGTCCTCAGCAGCAGCACCAGATGATGGTATTGAACTATCACAATCAGCACCAACAACAACAAGAAGGCTATCCTACGTAAGTGACGACTTTGAGTTTTGCGGTGTTCATGATCTCTGAGACTTTTCCGTAGAGGCATGTGGACGCGCGCCGAAGATTTTTCGGCGGAGTATCTTTGAGGAATTATTCAGGTATTACTATGGTCAAGTACCGCCACAAGCAGCAGATCATCATCACAATCATCATCAACATCAACATCATCCTTCTGCTGCTGCTGCTCCGACAGAAGA
>NW_003203173.1:0-1249 GCF_000006405.1 Perkinsus marinus ATCC 50983
TCCGACTCTAGTTCCAATAGTATCCGATCCTTCACAGGATCTCGCGCCTCTCGAGGTCGACCTCTCGTTTCCTCAAGCGAACTGAGCTCAACAATCTCTCGTTTAGAAGTTCCAAATTGGAACCAGATGCCGCATCGACGACACCTCGGAGTGTTGCTAGTTGCTCTCTCCAAGTCTCAGACTTGAAGTCTGATATTCGTCAACGACAGCTCGTGCTCCACCTTTTCAACAGCCCTTCGATCATTCTCGATCGTAGTCTGTACTAAAGCTCATAAATCTGCTGTTGTCTCGATATCCCCCACCTCCAACAGCCGACTCTGTCTCCGAGCTTCTGCAAGTGATTCCTGCAACTGCTCTACTTGAACTGCGAGGGCGTCCCTTTCCCGCTCGGCGGTCAAGAGCTGCTGCCCCGTACTCAGATGTGTGTTGTGTACTGTCCCCAGACGAACCTACCTCAGCCATTTCTCACTTCCTCCCTCGACAGAATAGGTGATATTCCCGAATGGGTATTTCTCTAGAGTACCTCCTCCGTTTCCAGACAAGCTCTCAATTTGTCGACTTCATTTTGCTGCTCAATCAAAGCTCTTCGATCAGTTTACATTTCAGCTTCTATTTTCAGGATAGCGAGCTCAACCTACGTGTACAATTCATAAATACAAGGGACAGAACACTCCCCATAGAATTTCTTACGACCTCATCAGAAGAAGCCATACGAGACTCGTATTACGAGTGCAACTCTGACCGGCGGTCAGTACTTCTGCCGCAGAAGTGAATGAGCCTTCTCTGGAGCGGCTTTCGACTAGGCTTCACTGAATCCCACTGACTGCGTTCGGGAAGGACTCTGATGGCAATCACTCTATGTTATGGAGAGTCCAAGCGCGTCAACCTCCTCATGCATTCATAATAACGAAGACCACAATAGACAGTGAGAAACGAGTGTAGTCAAATTGAATTATGTCAACTGCGTGATTATCAGTGAGGACGGCGTGCAGCTGATAACATCTCCGAACTAATTCGGTCCAGATGGAGACGTATCTAAGGCGATAGTCGGAGTTGCAGTCAAACACATAACTCCACCTTGCCGCAGCATGATAGGTGTTCATTAACCTTTTCACCAGTGTGTCTATACGCAAGAGTAACCGTATTCGTTTCAACCTCCCTGCTGCCGATTCTAATACTAAGTGGAACACCCTGGAGGTCCTGAAGAAGCACCGTACGTGCGTCATAGAGAGAACGACTATCCTACCCA
>NW_003204890.1:0-1138 GCF_000006405.1 Perkinsus marinus ATCC 50983
GCTTGCGCACATGGATTCACGTGTATCTCTAAGAACGCTCGCTTGACCCAGGGGCGTTTTTTGTGAACCAGTGATCGTCCGAGCTTCACTCAAGTTGATAGTCATCGTGACTTGTATTAGAGCGGTTGCCAATTCAATGTACAAATGATTGGGAGCGCGTTACTTGCTGATATGAAACAACTCGAATATATCCGAGTGTTTATGTACACAGTTCCGAGGCTAATTCCGCTCCCAGTGAGATAAACTTAACCGGGCGGGGCGGCTATGCCAATCCAAGATATCCCTCAGTCGGATCAGATCCTCCCGAGGGGCGGCTATGCCAATCCAAGATATCCCTCAGTCGGATCAGATCCTCCCGAGGGGCGGCTATGCCAATCCAAGATATCCCTCTATAAGATCAGATCCTCCCGAGGGGCGGCTATGCCATCCAAGATATCCCTCAATAAGATCAGATCCTCCCGAGGGGCGGCTATGCCATCCAAGATATCCCTCAATAAGATCAGATCCTCCCGAGGGGCGGCTATGCCATCCAAGATATCCCTCGATAAGATCAGATCCTCCCGAGGGGCGGCTATGCCATCCAAGATATCCCTCAATAAGATCAGATCCTCCCGAGGGGCGGCTATGCCAATCCAAGATATCCCTCAGTCGGATCAGATCCTCCCGAGGGGCGGCTATGCCAATCCAAGATATCCCTCTATAAGATCAGATCCTCCCGAGGGGCGGCTATGCCATCCAAGATATCCCTCAATAAGATCAGATCCTCCCGAGGGGCGGCTATGCCATCCAAGATATCCCTCAATAAGATCAGATCCTCCCGAGGGGCGGCTATGCCATCCAAGATATCCCTCAATAAGATCAGATCCTCCCGAGGGGCGGCTATGCCAATCCAAGATATCCTCAATAAGATCAGATCCTCCCGAGGGGCGGCTATGCCAATCCAAGATATCCTCAGTGAGATCAAATCCTCCCTGGGAGGGGCGGCTATGCCAATCCAATACCACCCCTCCACATATTCTTAGCATACCCGGGTTTTCGACTCGTGTACAGCCACCACAACGAGTATCATCTTGCGGCTCAGGGAGGTATGTATTTATGCTTTACCTGATATGACCTCCAAGTTTCAGAGCCTTACTCT
>NW_003204434.1:0-962 GCF_000006405.1 Perkinsus marinus ATCC 50983
TAACTAGTCGTATAAATACAACTGCTATACTAACCTTGGTCTATTGCTGCATCATGCAAATCTTGTATTAGATTTGCGGGTAGGATAAATCCACCCGACTTTCCCACAATGAGCGGGTACTAATACAAAACCCCATGAAAATCAATGATATTTTTCAATATCATGAATCCTTCGAATAAACCGGAATACTCGACGCTGACCGATTTGGCAGCTATCGAATACCCAAAATATATCGAAATGTCAGTCATCCTGATCGCCGCCGGCAGATCAGGAGTGATGTCCAAAAACTCCCAATTTGGGAACTCGGACATCACAACAGTCCTTTCGCAAGAATCAGCCACCCACAATTATATAAAAAATGCAATAATCCGGAAAAACTTCGAAAAAGAAACCGTCAATGGTGATTGGTGACGCGGTGATACCAAAAATACAAATAGCACACGATATACCTCTTTTTTGAAAAATTCACCGCGTCACCCATCACCACCCCAAATCTGCGCAACGAAAAAGGTCAATTTTAAGTAAAATTCACTTAAATTTCACTTAAATTCACTTAAATGGAATGCGCAGATTTAGACCATTTTGGTGACATCTCCAAATGACCTACCACATATGGTCCACTGTAACACCCCATCCTCAGAAGCATACCCATATGGTTGAAATCGAGCCACATGGCCTACATCAACTTTTATACCCACCTGCAAGTCAATTTCGCCCATGTGCGAAATTGATGTGCAGCTTTCGCGAGCATCTTTGACCAAACGTGCACATCGATTTCGCGCATCCCCCTCCACCCCTTGGACAATGTTATAAACTATGTTCACTTGTCTCTCTATTGAACTACTGGACTCTTATGTGGGCTAGCATAGACTGCTTCACAATACAAGACAAAAGAGGAACAATGTCCAAGGGGTGGGGGAGGGGGTTTGTAAAAAAATGTACGACTTTTGCAAAAAGCCAGC
>NW_003216917.1:0-3847 GCF_000006405.1 Perkinsus marinus ATCC 50983
GGGTGTAATTTGTGCCCTTTCACTACGATATCATCAGGCAGAGGATAATGCGAGGCCACACCTTCATTGACGACGACACTCAGCCTTTCTAGTGTTCTGGCTGCCGGCGCGAGCCATCCTAACACAGGATAATGAAATGACGGTATCGTGGCCACCCGCGAACGGAGGTTACGATACGTGAAGCCAGCAAGTGATTCATTCAACGCCGACTGGGTTATGATTGATTCACTGCCTTCTGAATCGACAAGACAAACGAGATTATGTTCTGTTTGAGTCAGCAACATAGCAAAGTCTAACATACGAAATCGGCTAGCGAAATTGCTTCAACGTCATCTTTGCCTTGGCAAGAGATGTACGCGCTTCAATCGTGTGGTTAGTCTTGTCTTGTTGTCTCCTGCATTGGTGCGCGACTCCTCATTCCTCTACCTTTCTCGTTCTGCCACCTTTACCTCTCCCGTTCTGCCACCCTGACCTTTCCAGAGCTTGAGAACAAATCGGCGCACACCAGGTGCGGCTACTCGTGGTCGTCTTAAATAGTCGAACGAAACCTAGCATGAGTTATTATTTGATCAAAGGATTTGGTAGGATCGAGGCAGACAGGCTTCATGGGACAACTGATTGGATGGTCATGAGACAAGCTCCTGTAGAAGAACAATTTCATGATCTCACCCTGGCATTGCTTACACCTTGCCTTGCCGCATGAAACGCTCAATGCAGTCGCATACTCATCAACCATTGAAGTTGGTACTTCTCAAGCTAGTAACGACCTTTTCAGGGCTACAGCCAAACCGTCTCTGCAGCTCAGATCGCAGCCAAGCAATATACCGTTCCCCAGAAACATCGATGGATTCCTGGCAGAAGTCCGTCGATCTTGGCAGGAATCTTCTGCTCACATGAGACCATCTTGGCTGCTTGATATGACCCTCCCGACACCGATAGCTTGAGTAGCACGTACCAAGCTTTCTCAACTATTCTTCTACATTTTCATTAACGCCATCACTGAACTTCACGGCATGCTTACGAAACTAAACTACTGAACCTTCGGAGCCTCAACTAGGGATGACGCGCTGGTATCGTCCGATACCAGCTCATGCTTCTCACCGGCTCTATCTTCAACAGGCTTACTAACCTCTTTCTGAGGACGCTCTGGATTATCTAGCTGATTATCACTGTGATAGCTTGAACCATTATCGTCTGTAATACAGACGTTGGAAGCGAGACATTGTATACAGACTCTGTATACAATGTCTCGCTTTCAACAAGTTTGACCAGTGGTGCAACTAATTTAGCTTAGATCAATAGCTTCATGAGCTAGAATCGGACATAGCTTGGTTTAGGAGTCGAACCCAAGAATAGATCATAAGACCTTTCGATTCGTGGATATAGAGTCCAAAGACGTGGCCTAATACGCTGTTTTGATTCTACTCACCAGCCTAGACTTTGCACTCCACTCACCCACTTCATGTAGACGCTGGACACGCTATCATTGCTCATATCCAGACATCAGTTATGTCACATAATGATATCACTATCAGCTGGTTGTAGAGAATCCCGATGCAGCGGGCGTCTGTTGTCATTGTAGCGGTTTATAGAACCATAAGCGCCGTGCTTAACCTACTCGGGGGTGCGTCGAACGGTGAGGATCAGATCGTGCAGTTGCAACTCGCAGAATGCCTACTCATGTACCACTTCGTGTACTTGCAACTGATACAGTTTTGGATGATACACCTTTGATTCGTGCACTACTGGATTATCTTACTTTGCTCGGTACAGCATCATATCTTACATACAGCACCACATCAGTAAAATAGTGACATACTTTCATATACAGTCTCGTTTCGTACTGTCTTATTACGTGCAGTGTCCGCTTATTGTCAGCGAACACAGTGTAAATCAGTGCATTGCTATGTCAATGACATAATGTCATGCATGCATGTCTGGTACTCTGCAAATCCCTACGCCATATCCTCGTGCAGCTGTGACTGGTACACACTACTTCATACATCATTAAGTTCGTACGTGTTTTATTCCGTAAAACTCTGGCTTCGTACAGACGAAAAATTTTTGATACGATATTCCGCGCTGCGCGAAATGTCGGGGCAAACATTTCTCGCGTGCTTGGCGCGCGCACTGGTGCGTCTATCTTGCTCTGTTACTCCTTCATGCGTCCTCACTCATCCCTACTAACACTACCTTGGTCCCAACCTGAATCTTCAGGTAGTACGACTGGAGCCAATACTATTCACTCGTTCTCACATACAAATTTTTCGTCAAGAGCTCTGGTTAATCGTACTCAGAGCTCGATGCGCGCCGCTCTACTTTCTTTCTCTGCATATCGTACTATTTCAGCTACTGAAATAGTCTGGCTACTGCACGAGTTGAAAATGTACCAGTGGCGATTGTACGAGATCTAACTGCGTCAAATTCAGTTGCTTTGCGTGCCACTCTATGAACAGAATCTGTATGAAATGACACTGTACGAGCTGGCACTGTACCAAGTGCAACAGGACTGAACGACACCGTATCACCTGACATAGACTCAATTGAACCTGTACGAGTTGACCCTATACGAGCCACAACTGTACGAACTGCCACAACCTCGAACTGTACGAACTGCGTTGTATCGATAAGCTCGGTACCAATATGAATCCTATGTGCGAGGAGGTTCTTAAAGGTTGTGGTTCTAGTGAATGTGAATCACACGCAGCAGCCGGACGGCAGCAGATGAGTCGCAAAGGATTGAGCCTTGAAGTAGGCAAATGTGCGTGTGAGATGTTTAAGGCTTACGGAAGAACAATGCGACACGTCCGTCAATACTTCGAGGTTGAATGCCGTGACTCTCACTCGAAGGGAACGCAGCTAGAAGAACCTGTTACAATAGTCACCCCGCTTGACCCCAACGCCACACAGACATAAAAGTACAAAGCTTATTTTATTCAGCAAGTGACTCACTCCGACCGTTACATCATTCCTATGTCCCCGTCAGTGATTCTTTCGTATCGTGAGTTACAGAACATGATAATAGAGTCGATGAACATCTTTAGTTGAAAGTATCAAGTTGGCATCACTGAAGTTCAGTGACTGAACTTCGCGACATCCTCACTGTTGGGGTTATGAGCAACACAACAGAACTTGAGCCAAGATGGGTACATTAATAACAGACCCCTCCTCTTGAACTTCTGCTACAAGTGCCTCTATAAGATTATGATAATAGCTAACGGCAAGACTAGACTCTTGCACTCTTGCTATTCCTCTATAAAGAACAAGTAGTAAAGATTTCTCTACATCTCGGTCCCCCAAGGTGGCGGCTACACAGCAGACACCTTCCTCGAAGACTCATCAGAAAGCTGCGTAGGACTTCTCAACTTCAGAATAAATATTCCTTTTGGATCGACAGCAATGGTCGCAGGAATATGCGGGGGACCTCCTATCTTCAAAATACCATCAGAAGTGAAATACATAGGTACAACAGTTCTATGGTCATCAAGAAGCTTATATTCATGGACAAGAAGAAGGCCATCATTAGTCCATGAGACCTTACTACCAACTCTCACCGTACCATCTTCATCTTTCCAGGCTAGGAAAGTGTGACCAGAAGACACAATTCGCACTCGCCTCTTAAGTGGAAGGTCTTCCGCGATAGGTGGAGATGACAGTCTCTCTCTTTTGTGACCTCTGGCGATAGATGAAGGCAGATGGTCTTCATCTGGCTCACCAGACTGATGTTCATCTTCCGAGCTGAAATAGGGCTTCAAATGATCCTTGTGGAAGACCTGTCGAGTACCGTCAGGAAGTTGAACCTCATAACATTGCCCGCCAATTAGACCTATAATGACACCCCTAATCT
>NW_003202119.1:0-880 GCF_000006405.1 Perkinsus marinus ATCC 50983
AATCAGTAAAGAAACGGTCGCGCATAAATGTGTGAAACGCCCTTGTCCAGAAATACCACTTCCACGGCCGAGAATTGAACTCGGGTCTCCTGCGTGACAGGCAGGAATACTAATCTCTATACTACCGCGGAATTGAAGGTGGTTCAATGTCTAAATAGTGACGCAAATTACCATTTTCAGCTACCAGCGCACATCGCGGCGGGCGTGAGTGGAGAGAGAAAGTTGAGTAATTTTTTCGAGGCAGCAAATGATTCGCAGAGTGGTGCAAAAATCAGTAAAGAAACGGTCGCGCATAAATGTGTGAAACGCCCTTGTCCAGAAATACCACTTCCACGGCCGAGAATTGAACTCGGGTCTCCTGCGTGACAGGCAGGAATACTAACCTCTATACTACCGCGGAATTGAAGGTGGTTCAATGTCTAAATAGTGACGCAAATTACCATTTTCAGCTACCAGCGCACATCGCGGCGGGCGTGAGTGGAGAGAGAAAGTTGAGTAATTTTTTCGAGGCAGCAAATGATTCGCAGAGTGGTGCAAAAATCAGTAAAGAAACGGTCGCGCATAAATGTGTGAAACGCCCTTGTCCAGAAATACCACTTCCACGGCCGAGAATTGAACTCGGGTCTCCTGCGTGACAGGCAGGAATACTAACCTCTATACTACCGCGGAATTGAAGGTGGTTCAATGTCTAAATAGTGACGCAAATTACCATTTTCAGCTACCAGCGCACATCGCGGCGGGCGTGAGTGGAGAGAGAAAGTTGAGTAATTTTTTCGAGGCAGCAAATGATTCGCAGAGTGGTGCAAAAATCAGTAAAGAAACGGTCGCGCATAAATGTGTGAAACGCCCTTGTCCAGAAATACCACTTCCACGGCCGAGA
>NW_003205323.1:0-2760 GCF_000006405.1 Perkinsus marinus ATCC 50983
TTACCCCTTATAAGGTAGTAGTAACGACTCTCCTGTTGTCTGCGTCAATATCTGTGGTTGATAAGGTTGTGGCGCTATCACCCCGTGATGGTATGATTGAATTCGTTTCAAAGAGCAAAACACTGAGCTCAGCACTACGAGAGAACGGCAACAACCTCATGACGTATTGTTACTACTCGTTGTCGAGCGTTATCCCCTTTGCTCAGGTATTTCAAGCATTGCGCCAAGGCAAGTAATGGAGCTCAAGGCACTGAGTCGACCAGACTGAAGGAGATTCTGGAAACATTCTCGCGGAGCTGCGCTGGGTAGTAGTAGTAGTAGTAGTAGTAGTAGTAGAGGGGTAGTAGTAGTAGTAGAGGGGTAGTAGTAGTAGTAGTAGTAGTAGAGGGGTAGTAGTAGTAGTAGTAGTAGTAGTAGTAGTAGTAGTAGTAGTAGTAGTAGTAGTAGTAGAGGGGTAGTAGTAGTAGAGGGAGTAGTAGTAGTAGTAGTAGTAGTAGTAGTAGTAGTAGTAGTAGTAGTAGTAGTAGTAGTCTTGAATGAAGGTATGACAAATCAGGTACTGTGTCATAACGTATGTGTTGGGTATTGGTGACAGACATCTGGATAACCTCATGGTAGACGATGTGGGTCATATGTTCCACGTTGACTTTGGGTATATATTTGGTCGAGACCCTAAGCCCCTACCACCACCTATGAAGCTGTGTAAGGAGATGGTTGAAGGTGATAGATACTCTTACTGTACAACATTGAGGATTATCTCAGGTATGGGTGGGCAGAACTCTGAGTATTTTAGGCTATTCCGGCAATACTGCTACTCAGCTTATCGCATACTCAGAATGAATTCAAAGCTTATATTGAGTCTAGTAGGCCTAGTCCAAGGAGCTAATATAAAGGATCTCGTCGAACAGGTAGTACTATGTACCCGGTGATGGGTATAGATATCTTGTCCTCCTGTTATGGTTCATGGTGCCGTTCAGGATCCGCAGATGGTATTATCTAGGATGGAACAGAAGTTGGCTCCTGAGATATCCGAAGAGGAGGCAGAGTCCCGCTTCCTAGGCCTTATTAATGATTCAACTAATGCACTATTCCCTGTTGTTATGGAAAAGCTTCATCAATGGGCTCTCTATTGGTCATAGTATACAAGAAATATCTTCACATCTATCATTGATCATCTACAACTGAGTGTGCTGTAATTTTGAAAACATGCCGTTTCTCATGTGTTAATCTTTGTTGAGTGGTATGGATGATACAGCCCTTTTCTCTCCAAGTTCGAGAGCCCCTCATTACATAATGGACGTCGATAATATCCTCACGGTGCCTAAGGTGGCTACCTGGTGTAAGGGTGTAGTAGCTAAGCTTACTCGAGCTACAAGCAATCCCTTGATGCAGAAATATCTTGGGTAAGAAGCCTTGTCAACCGTGTATGAAGTATGCTGTTATTTGTAGGTATGTTTCCCAGCGACTAGATGCAGGAGAGTATACCTCCCCATCACAGTACTGGGATGAGCTGTATCGAAGTATCAATGCTGTGGAGGATCCCGTAAATCAAGGACGGCTGAACCCCACAATAGAGGAGGATAAGGTCACCTTCAGAGGTTTTGAGACTGTGTACAGCTTAGCAGCATTGGATCCTGACGACAGAGCCATCTATGTGAGCAGTATCATTTTCTATCATCGAAGACCAAGGGTTGGTGGGCGACAGTGTTAGTCCTCCTCAGTTCGAGAGTTGGTTCACAGAGGATGTCGATCATTCCCGAGCAGGAGCATCTGAAGTGAAGGCAGCTCTAGCGGAGTGTGATGTATTCTTCAAGGATATGTCAGATGAAGATGTGGATAAATGCATCGATATAGTGAGTCGCTGCTAACATAGTTATACCCGATCTTTGTATATGTGAGGTACGGAGGAATGCTGGAAAATTCCCCGTTGACTCGCGTCACTTCTTGGAGTCGTTCCCTGCACCTGGTACCATGCATTACTCACGTCGGAAGGCAGCTGACAAGTCCAAAGAAGGGATTGTAATAGGTATTGAACAAAGCATTGGAGTGAGGGCCATTAGTATTGAATAGGTGATGGTACATTATCCGATGAGGAGATGGTAGAGAGGAGAGTGAAGTCTGCCATGAGTAAAAGGCTTACTGCTGAGGAATTACGAACAGATATAGAGCGGACTATGGACACTGAATTGAGGGCAAGCTACGGTCCTTTGTACACTACACCATCGGGGGCTCTAGTGAGGGATGTGTATCGGGAACCAATTGAGAAGGATGAACCGAAGAGTAGCAATGATACAGACATTAAAGTGGGCATGGGATACAGTTATGTGAGGTCATCGAGTTGTTGGATGCTTCTTCAGACAGCTAACGATGGCAACAGCAGCAGTAGTAAAGCCAAGACTACAGCTGAGTTGAGGGCTGAGGCAATAGAGACATATAAACAGAGGAAGGCAGCCTATTATGAGGCATGCCCATTGAGTCTTGATGTAAACTATAGAAAATGAGTCCTCTATCGGCACAGATGCGGTAAAGCATCGTCCTAGTAGTCACATAATATGATAGCCATCGTGGTAATCGTCAGATAGGGGATATATGTGGGACTCGTCGTTGTCTCTCCTTGTGCTTCCCGCAGTTCTAGCGTCATCGAGAGATATACTTATTTCGAACCCGATATTCGTACTCCCCATGTTCGTACTGACCTCTATTTTCAGTTGATTTCTCATTGCCCATTGTCTCACCTCGTTCATACTGTTCGTGAGCTGC
>NW_003205776.1:0-1014 GCF_000006405.1 Perkinsus marinus ATCC 50983
AAACACTTCTTTGCATTTATCAATAGATTTGACGTAATGCGTTGAAGAGAAGAATCGCGTGATCAAGAACCACGTGATATCACCACAACACAGTCGAGTTTGCGAGTACCTCGAGAGATACTCACAGGCGCAAGCCTCCTTTCGGAGGGGCTACAATACGAGATTATAGCCTTGCAAATTAATACGCCTGCCTTCACAAGCGCACATAACGAACCACCTCCGAAGAGTTAGTTCAAGCGGGATACAAAGCATTGAGTTGCGTTAACAACAAAATGTTTGTATCGGGAAGAAGAGCGACACTGATATGTATGTACAAAGAGGAAAGATCCCCTTTGTGCAGTATGCGTTGAGATTTCTACTGGTTCACGGAATTCTGCAAATCGCAGTGCTTATCGCACTTCGCTGCGTCCTTCATCGATTCTCGAGCCGAGGCATCCATCGTTGAGAGTTTGGAATTTCGTTTTGAAATACCAAAATCCAAAATTGGATTTGGATACTATGACTAGTACAATGGTTCATAGGAATTAATCACCTTAACAAGTTAAGGTGGGGGGATCCAAACAAAGCGGGGATCCCATCTCGCAACTCTCTAACAAAAGAGCAAGAGAGAGCGAGACCGCTGGTTTCTCAGAGAATGAATCGGTGTGAATGATCCTTCCGCAGGTTCACCTACGGAAACCTTGTTACGACTTCTCCTTCCTCTAAGTGATAAGGTTTGCAGAACTTCCCGCGAAGAGAACAGAAACTGAACTAATCGCAGTCCGGACAGCTCACCGGATCACTCAATCGGTAGGAGCGACGGGCGGTGTGTACAAAGGGCAGGGACGTAATCAACGCAAGCTGATGACTTGCATTTACTAGGAATTCCTCGTTGAAGACGAATAATTGCAATCGTCTATCCCTAGCACGACACGATTTCAAAAGATTACCCTAACCCTACCGGGCAAGGAAATACTTGTTGATCGTGTCAGTGTAGCGCGCGTGCAGCCCAGAACATCTAAGGGCATCACAGAC
>NW_003207451.1:0-3467 GCF_000006405.1 Perkinsus marinus ATCC 50983
CAGGAGCTTGATAGTAGTGGTAGTGGTAGGGTATCTAGAGTGGAATTTAAGGAGGGGTTGGGGGCTCTGGGCATCCCTTGGGCTGATGCTACTGGTATTGACGCCTTTGAGGAGCTCTATGGGTTATTGGTCGGGGAGGAGGGAGAGGAGGATGAGGGGGAGAGTGATGGGCTGAGCTTAGCTGGAGTGCTGGGGGTATGCCCTCAACAGCAGGGGAAGATGAGTGAAGACCAACAGTGGTAGTAGGGGTGGGCTCAGCAGTACTAGAGTATCCTTTTTGTTATATATATGTAACCAACGTAGTAGTAGTGCAGTAGGTGAGGGAAACTATGCTCTGCAAAATCTAACTTAGTTATGATTATGAGCAGATCAGCTTAGGGACAAAACGTAGTTGCTCGATAGCTCTACAGATAGGTGGAAGGATTGGGGCAATAGGAGGAGCACAGTTGTTCACATATACTCGACGTGGTTCATCGATTGTTGATGAACACCACAAGAGAAGGCTCATATCATGTAGAACATCTCGCATGATATTGGTCTCTTTCAGCAGCACGTATGCTCAGAGGGTTAGTGGTGACGCTGGTGGTATACTCTCAATGGTATTAAGAAGTCTTAGTATATTGGATGTCACTTTTAAAATGGCGCTGGAGTTTCACGACTACCCGTTTTACGTGAAGTGGCGTCGTAAAACTCGGTGAAAAACGCGATAATCACACTATGCAGTAGTCGTTAAATCACCAATCATAGTTCACTCTGTGAATAGTGGCGTTATTTTTCTAATGAATTCGCGACTCATTTGTTTCAAGACTATATTCTGTCTTACGCATTCAAACTGGACTTGTAGCCGATGGGAACGCCACCAGCGGTTTGGTTGATGATAAGTGGGTTGATTTATTCGTCGCCGAAATCGAATTGAAAGGATAGAATTGTTTGACTACTCTTGGAACAGATCGGAATATGTCGCACTCATTCAGGATGAAGGGTGTTAGTGGTGTGATGCCTTCCCCAGCGGGGTCTAGAGAGGCCCTCAACAGAGCTCGAGCTCGGAGGTTGTCGGGGGACAGGTAGGTATAGTGATGATGAAGTGTGAGGAGGTGTAGATGCACCATCTGTTAGGACGGCGGCGTGGTATGCTAATGCTCCGTCACCATATGCTACTCTGGCTAGAATACGTGCTGTAGAGACTTCGAGGCACTTCGTCAAGATGCGGTATAGGAGTGGGGACCATAGCGTTTCGGAAAAGTAAGTTTCGTGAGTAGTGTAGTGGCGTTTCAGTGTGTAAGGTTAGATATGTTCTTCCCGAAATTGCCGCGAAAAGTGTGCAGCAAGAGGCAGGACAAGAGATGCAGAGATCGCGGTTCCGATGTGATGCTCTGTTGAAGGACCTCGACCGTTGTAGAAAGGAACTAAAGAGGACCAAGGATCAATTCCATGTGAGGAGGATGTTATGTTGGCGTTTTACCCGTTTTTGTGAAAATAGGGGAGATATAACCACATATTACGTGAACTATCACGTGTTTAACGCGTTATTCACCGCTCACATGCGTTTTTCGCGAGGGAAAATATGTTTCTCACCAGTGTTGTTTTTTGCATACCACGGATGAAACTCCATTGGGTCGGATGGAAGTTCAAGAAAAAAATGGTATGACTTTTATTGCTGTTCAGGACGCCTTGGTTGCCTCCCAGGACTTCAACTGGAATGCCAATAAGAAGTCCTACTTCGCCTCTTTTGAAATTCTCTCTGGTTAGTTCGACTGTCTCAGGTTAGCGCATCGAGATGATAAAGGAGGACACGCGGCCACACAGAAGGGCAAAAGTACGGCTTTCGGCCCTGAGGAAATCGATAAGGTGCGCGCCGACCACTCAATGGAGTTCACATTTCACGGTTGTCCGATTTTTGTGATAGAGAATTTTGCGTAGATTCAGAATATGTGATCATTTTTGTTTTTTTTGCTGAGTGTGGCAGCCTGAAAGGCAATTATGTATTACAACTCTTTTCGTTGTAGGGGGAGAGTGAGAGAATTAACAAGTATGCATTGAAAGGCTAGGCACGGGGAATCGATGCTCAGTTTGGATTCAGCTTATCGGTATCCTGACTTCGTTACACAGTGTACAGTCGTATCATTCTCTTGTGCTGGTAGAAGTACTCGAATTGTACATACAATGGAGTTTCACCACCCTAGTGATATGAAAAACAACACTAGTGAAAAGCATATTTCACGACTACTGCATAGTGCAGATTTCGGGTTTTTCACAGAATATTACGCCACTTCACGTAAAACGGATGAAACTCGAACGAATCACATGAAATTTGGTCGGCACTTAATCTTCTTGGGAGGCTACCCATTTGCAGGTACGCATCTTTGCTGACTTAGCAGCAGAAGTATCACCACGAGAGAAGGCTCTGAGGGAGGCCGCGAAAATGTATAAAATCCCGCTTTTTGATGCGGAAAATATATGGAAAAAATTCAAAAAAGTATGCGACTTTTTTGTCGGCGTCATGCGATGGTTGGGTACTTTAGATTTGCGCTGAAGGTTCATCTACGATGACTAAAAAAGAGTTCGAGATCCTTCTACTACAGCTTCTACGGGTAGGTTGAGGAGATCGGGCTTTTTGAGAAAACGTATAAAGTCTTGAATCGGGGCTTTCACTGCTGCCGTCCAGGTGAGTGGATCGTTATTTGTTTTTGACCCACTTATGTGAGTATAAACGTTTGTTGTTTTTATGGTCAGCTACACTACACTAGATTTGTGAGATAATGAGATGAATTATGCCTAAGAGAATTTTCGAAGACTACGAAAGACAATTCCGGCGGAGTATTATTAATAGTTATATTATATTCAATTAACGGCGGAATAAGACTTATCCGTTTTGTAACGCTATCTAGTTGACCTTGGAACTCTCGAAATCGATTTGCTCGTGTTGTTGTTCAGGTGGCGGCCATTCGCCCTAGTAGGTTGGACGAATGGTGGCGTAGTTTGGATCGCCATAAAAAGGGTGAAGTTGGTTTTGTTGAGTTCCTCCGATATTATTGGACTCGCCTTCGTGGGGTCTAACATGTGAATGCTGCTCATTGCTGTCCTTCACCAGTGTCTGTTGTGTTCAATGAAGGCTCATAATGGGGAGTTTATGATACATGTCGTTACTTGGGTGAACTGTTGTGACCGCCGATGCATAACTAATATCGCACTGCTGCTGATACATGCGTGTGATAGAGTAACTCGGGTTCTTTAGCGGAACGGTTAGTATAATAAACTACCTTGGCAATGGTTCCGGGTTCAAACCTGGGTAATGGTATAATGCATCGTATCATCACGTTAGGGCCAAGTTGTTTGCGAGCATGGTAGCCCCTTCACAGCCACCACCAGAGGTCCTCAGCGTGAAGCCCGTCGTCCCTCCACACGTATTAGAATCATTACTCAGCTACAAAAGCAAGGCCCTGATCAGCCGAGGTGAGTAGTACTCG
>NW_003207451.1:3567-6434 GCF_000006405.1 Perkinsus marinus ATCC 50983
CGAGTTCGAGATCCTTTTACTACAGCTTCTACGGGTAGGTTGAGGAGATCGGGCTTTTTGAGAAAACGTATAATGTCTTGAATCGGGGCTTTCACTGCTGCGGTCCAAGTGAATGAATCGTTATCTGTTTTTGATCCACTTATGTAAGTATAAACGTTTGTTGTTTCTATGGTCAGCTACACTACACTAGAGTTGTGAGATAGAGAGATGAATTATGCCTAGGAGAATATTCGAAGACTACGAAAGACAATTCCGGCGGAGTATTATTAATAGTTATATTATATTCAATTAACGGCGGAATAAGACTTATCCGTTTTGTAACGCTATCTAGTTGATCTTGGAACTCTCGAAATCGATTTACTCGTGTTGTTGTTCAGGTGGCGGCCATTCGCCCTAGTAGGTTGGACGAATGGTGGCGTAGTTTGGATCGCCATAAAAAGGGTGAAGTTGGTTTTGTTGAGTTCCTCCGATATTATTGGACTCGCCTTCGTGGGGTCTAACATGTGAATGCTGCTTATTGTTGTCCTTCACCATTGTCTGTTGCGTTCATTGAAGGCTTATAATGGGGAGTTTGCGGTACATGTCGTTACTTGGGTGAACTGTTGTGACCGCCGATGCATAACTAATATCGCACTGCTGCTGATACATGCGTGTGATAGAGTAACTCGGGTTCTTTAGCGGAACGGTTAGTATATTAAACTACCTTGGCAATGGTCCCGGGTTCAAACCTGGGTAATGGTATAATGCATCATATTATCGCGTTAGGGCCAAGTTGTTTGCGAGCATGGTAGCCCCTTCACAGCCACCACCAGAGGTCCTTAGCGTGAAGCCCGTCGTCCCTCCACACGTATTAGAATCATTACTCAGCTACAAAAGCAAGGCCCTGATCAGCCGGGGTGAGTAGTAGTCGATACACCTTCGGCCACCTTTGGATCCTCCCTGCAGTGCCCTTGTCCAAGGAGGCCCTAAGGAGGATATCTTTCGAGGCTGAGGCCTTGTCGGCTAAGCTGGCCAGTGAGGCTTTGGCCAGCAGTAGAAAACGAAGGGAGGCAACTATAGCTGATCACGACAGCGAGGTCAGGTCTTCTTGATGTCCATTGTCACTATGCTTCTGGTTTAGATGGTATCAGAGGTGGATGCCGCTGAGGAGGACGATTTAATGCGAGCTCTGGCAGGAGGAGAGAAGGAGGCTCTCTCTGGAGAGGTAGGAGTCTCACAGTCATCGTTTGGTTCCTAGGTTGGATCTTAGCAACGGGTGACCCTCGAGGACGTCATTGTTGCAGCCAAGGCCCTGGGGTTGGCCTTACCGTTGCGGGATCGTGCTGGATCCTGAGCCGATCTTGATGGGACTGTTCTCTCAGACTGTTATCATTCACTATTACTATTGTGACAATTCATTGAAAATTTCAAACCCTCCATGCCTTGAGCTCTCTGTTCAGGCCAGTTGCCTCCTTCACCCGTCGTTGTCAGTCTCCTGTTGGGACGTCACCCCACAGTTCGCATGGCTCTACCACAATGTAAAGTAAATGCCATACGCGAGGGCCTCCTATGCAAGGTAGCAAACCATCCTCGAGTGTCGAGAGAAGCCGTCACAGTGTCAAGCTTGTGGGCGAGAAGTGAAGGCAATGCTAATGATTAAAGTTGATGAGGAGCACGTTGGTAAATTGGAACTGTCGGAGTTGCAGAACGAGGCCGCCTTCGTTGATGGAGGCGTAGACTGGTGAACACGAAGCGCCTCCCCGCCGCTACTGTAGGTTTCGTATTGCACAATTTACGTACGATGCGTTTGCCAGTTGGGGGTTTCCTGATGGGACTTGACAACACAGGCAAAGCACGAGAGGTATGACACGAAAGCCGAGATCGGGTAAAACGCCGGTTATATACACGAAGTGACTACATAACTCGAAAAGGGTGCGTTTCCATACCGTTATATTCCCTGAGAAAGGTGAACATACTTTTGTCATGATTTGATCGGTTTCACTGGTTGTTATAGTATGACTTGGAGATAGCTTTAGATTCATATCTGATACCATAACTTCGGTAATTTATAGGATATCACTCGAGAGACTACCCAATTCAACTCCAATAGGACCGAGCCGTTTTGAATCTCAACTCATCTGTTATCGACTGACACAATTGTGGCGACGACTCGACAAAGACGGTTCAACGAACTATGCTAGCGAAGTTCGCTGAGCGAAATCATCAGACTATTGATGATGACTGGATGATTCAGACTCATTAGAGGACGACTATTATCAAAAGTCTGACACTTCAAGAGCTCCCTGTCACTCTATCGAGAAATGAAATCTCAAATGCAGCAATTACCACCAAGTACGATGCGAAAAAGTGGAGCATATTAAAAGCTAGTGATCGCATAGACAAATGCACTTTTTTGCGGGAACTGAAAGTACCACGCACTGGCACCACCAATCACAGCCACCAGGACAATCAGTGGTCTGACACGGTATCGGGTAATCCTTGACACGACGTAGAACAGGAGGTTGGTCAGCGTTGGTTAGTAGAGACCACCAGATGAGAGTAATCAGCAGAGTATATCCTCGAGCCATATAGGTGTCACAGAAAGTGGATAACTAGTTGACAAATAAGGCTCAACAAAGTCCCGCAGTGGTACATCAACAACTAGCCTCATCAACCGATGTGAATCCAACTTGAAATTCAATTCATCTATCGACCATCTCACAGTAGAACGAAAGGCGAAAGCTCAGCTCACGAAGCTGAGCAACGATGTGCCGAATATCTGTTTTGGGGTGATACTCAATTGAACGCTCGTAACCGAAGGAGGCGAAGATCCTCTGCTGACGTTGAACGGTCTTCGCCTGATCTATGACGTAATCGATCGTGGCGCT
>NW_003215341.1:0-1479 GCF_000006405.1 Perkinsus marinus ATCC 50983
GGATGGCAGTCGCACGTCTGGTTTCCTTATGCTTGACGACATATTCCCTGAAGAGGCTGAGGAGGTGTTGCATCATCGTTTCACTCAGGAGTTGTCGTTCACTAGATTTCAGATACTCACCTTTGCGGACCAGACGGCTGCTCCAGTGGACAAGAAGGAAGGAGACTCCAATGAAGGGGGAGGTGGGATTGGTCTGGTATGACTTCGCTGGGGGACTCAGTATACCAGGTGCGAAACCGAAGACTGCTGACACACCTGAAGACGGCGGATCCAAGCCTTCCGGTGGGCCCTAATGGGCTCATGAAAAGATCGTCATTTATTTATTTCAGGAGAGGCGCAGCCTCCGGCGAGTTTCGACCTCCCAGACACTTTCTAATACTACTTATGATAATGAAGTGTTGCTGTGATGAGAGTGAACTTCGTGAGGTATTCGAATACTGTTTCCAGTTTATGCTTTGTTAAGTTGTACAATAGGGCACTATGCGAAGGGACAACGGTAGTGTTGAGTGTATACTCCGAGCTGAAGACCGCTCGGACTTTGTCAACTGCGTGAAGAGCGCTAAGAAGGGCTGCCACATATGCTTGTGGTCCCCAACAGATGAGGTCCATCGTCATCCGGTTCGAGCTATTTGTTTCATCCTATTCGAAGTAACATTTGCTCTCCTACGTAGATGTACATTTCAGCATCTACAACACTCTTCTGGACTGCACTTCGAGAGCACTCATTACATCCTTGGTACCCTCGTCGCTAAACAGTGGCCGGGGACCTCGATTATCGGCGTCCCAATCGGATGTCCACTGGACGAGCAGGATGAGCAGGAACTCTTGGAGATTTCATGCCCGTGGAAATTACATCTATGTTGGTGGAGGTCAAGTTCTATGATATATTGCCTAGCTCAGCCTGTCTGCGTAATCTTGCTCTCTCATCAACCGGAGAAAGTTCTGTACGTAGACAGCTGCGGTCACTTCTCTCAGCTTGTCGGTCTGGCCGCCTCTCAAACTTCTGAAGGCGCGCTGGAGTGGAGCGGTCTGGGGATGGGCCATCCCGGATGGCAGATTCCATCCGCGTAGTTGATACGTGGAAATCGCCGGAGTTAACTAGGTTAGTGAATTCAAGGATGGCTGAGGCTAAGTGGCGTGTTGCCTCTGCCTCAAGGGGTGTCATTGTTGGATGACCCCAAACGACGGTCGGCAAACGTCAGCTGCTAGGCTAGCGGTGCTAGCTAAAGTCGAGTCTACGGTCCACCTGCGTGTTACGCGTGCACGCTTGTACTAGGCTAGTAGGCTTGTACTTGCTGAGCTTCGTCGACAGGTCGCTGTTTGCCGGGTCGAAGGGGAGCGTGTTATCACACAACTTACTGATGCCTACCCTGTCGTGAGGGATATGCCTTCGATTTCCCTGTCGATTTCTATGTCAGCTGTTACTCGATATCTCAGAGAAGTCATGGGGGTGAGCAGATACCGATGGACTCACTTAAG
>NW_003199743.1:0-1758 GCF_000006405.1 Perkinsus marinus ATCC 50983
CTCTATCCGACACAGTCTGTTTTGTAGCATGTGAAACAAGCCCCGATGACGACATGCAATAAACAGCAAATACTTCAACACAACTCCGAATCGCATCGGATATCTTGCTAGCCCTACTCACACGATGATTGGAGAGCATCTACATGCTCAGGATACACATAATATGTGCTAAGCTAATCAGCTGATGAATGAGGAATGCGATTATATATGAATGATCGATTTCTACGGGCGGCCACAATATCATGCCAAAGATCATAGGGCGACTCACCAGTAGAGACCGATATACGGTTGACGATCTTGATCCTATAGAGCCCTAGGGCGGCGTCTGAGTAGTGGTTGTCGTCACCTGATCAGTAGACGTCGTAACGGTAGACGTCGCCGCCGTGGTAGTGTCAGGAGTCGGAGTTGTAGTGTCCTCGTAATCGCTGCAGACGCTGGGGCCGCAGAGCTGATCACCAACGTAACAGGCTGGCACATACAGCCACCACTTGCAGTAGGACACGCGATCACCGGAAAGGCCAGGGTTCATTGCGGCACAGTACGCATTGCAGTTTGGACTAGGGCCAGCATGGGAGTCCGGAGGGCCTCCAGTGGGAGCAAGGGTACCGGTAGGACAATCCGATACACCACAGGGCTGATCGCCTCCCTGACAGACAGGCTCATTCTTCCACCACTTACAGAACGAAGATGGTCCATTAAGGCCGACGCAATATTCGTTGCAAGGGGCAGACTCATGAGGGTGGGCACCAGCTGGAAGAGACGGTGTGGGGGCAGGAGGCCACGTCTGGGAAGTACAGATAGTTTGATCGCCGCATGGCTGATCGCCACCGAGGCAGGTTGGACGAGGGAGCCACCACTTACAATACGAAGCCTCATCATTGAGACTCTGGCACATCGTGTCACAGGCTGGCTCATACGTTCCATCACCAGTAGGAACCACATCAGTCGGTGTAACTGTTACAGGAGGACCGCAGATAGCGACCGTACCACAAGGCTGATCTCCCCCATGACAAATCGGTGGGCTCAAATCCAGTTTACAATAAGAGGCACCACCATTGAGTCCCTGGCAGTAGATATCACAAGTGTTCTGCAAAGTGGCAATGTCGACCGTACTTGTTGGAGTCGTGGTGGCAGGAGGCGACGTGGTGGTGCTGACTTGGAGACGACGGAGACTCCCTAACACCGCTGGAGAAAGAGCGCTGACAGCAAGGAAGGTGAGCATAGGTTGTAGGGATAGATCGAATACTGACACATTGGACGTTGCCTCCACCGCTCTGACTGCAGGAGCGTGAGTTGCGCTCGATCTCGGGGAAACTTCAATAATTGCACCCTTGAGAATTTCGACGGGGTTTCTGAAATTGACTCTTGAGCTCGAATTATGTCTTCCTTCTTTGCAGTCGAGATCGGTTTGTCCGAAACGGGAAGATCCTAGTATCCTCCATTGTGCGCAAATTCTCCTATTCGCGGCTTTCTTGAGGTCTAGTAGTCTCCGGGATTACTTCATGCGGATGTTTTTCAATCGAGCTTAGTCATCACTTGAGTGAAGTCGGCTAGTTAGTCTTATACAGTAGTAATGCGATAGTACTCCAACTTCCGGAGCTTCGTTCCGGTTGGCATCGAAGAACTAATCCTCCAGCGCTCGTGCAGATTTATCGGAATGACAGACCTCGCCATGCACACCGGTCGCCATGGGTTCGCGTTCACATATTTCGAGATTTGAGAATACCATAGCGACCCGAATCGGATCAGTCGATGCTG
>NW_003205223.1:0-2553 GCF_000006405.1 Perkinsus marinus ATCC 50983
AACACTGTGCGAGTCAGACAGAACCGAGCTTGCACCAGACTGTGCCAGTAATTGTTCCACTGAGAGCTTCTCACGCACTTCTCATTAGATAACGCAGCAGGTCGACCCTCACAGTAGACACAGTCTTCAGTTCTTGACCCAGTATAGGATTGTAGCTCTCCTTTAAAATAGTAAGAGTGCTGATAGGGTTTCACACTGCGATACCCACCAGCCATATGCTCAGAGACCTTGAGGAGTGAGGACGGATACTTATCACAGATAACGCAGGCGAGATACCCAGCCTTAGGATGCAGCTTACCCTCGGCTAAAACCCAGTTATTGGTATCCCAGGATCTATTCCAGTAAGAAGCATCTAACTCAGAGTAAGTGATCGACATACCCACTCTAAGTCCTTCAGCAGTAGCCTGCATAATAGCATAGAGATCACGAGCATACCATAGTGTCCAATTTATAGCCATCTTATGCTCCCTGCTATGCATATGTGAAGACCTATCTCCTTCTTTAACTCTGGTTGAAGCGAGTTGTTTACCTTCTCTGTCGACCCAGACTGTTGGAGTACACAGCCAACTTTGGCCCAAACATAACCCAGAGCTAGCTTGTAGAACCTTTTCCATAGCCTTCTGCAGAGGTTTCCCAGTAATCATCGCAGTTAAAACCACAGTACTACACAAGGCAGGGTCTACAATCGGAGTCTTCACCTTGAAATCACGCAGAGATGCAGCACATTCAGGACTACCATCTAACCCAGTTCTACGCAACTGCAGTGTAGCCATAGGTAAGTAGCACTCATCTTCGATCTTATATCTAGCGTTCAACTCAGCACCATTACACTGATTATCATTCACACCAGTGTACTTGGCGTTATCAAAGACACCCAACAAGCTGGGTAATCCAGTACCACCAGTGGTAGTCCTTTCAGACCTCACACTATAATGTAATAGAATAGAGACCCAACCATCTTCGACAGAGGCTTTACACAGCTCTTCAAACAGTTGGCGAATCTCAGCGTTGCTCAGGTCACCCAGTGGCATCGATATCGACGACGCTAAACTGAAATTGGTCGAACTTAGCTTAATCATTTGAGGGCAAAGGGAACACAAGGAAGGATCAATGATTCCACTCTCAACATCATCAGAATAGTTGAGGGCATCATTGAGGAACTTAGTCGTACTCTCGTCACAGTCTATCTCACAGAACTGAACCGACTCTGAGGCACCAAAGTTAGGACAATGAGCAACCGTTTCTTGCTCAGCGTCACATCTTGCAATCTTGAACCCTTGCCATTCCTCAACTCTGTGTGCAGACCGTCTCGTCAACATACCATCAGGTCGAATATTCAATTCAATCCAGTCGGTTTTCTTCTCTTTTGGAGAAAAGCACCGAGATCTTAACAACGGAGTATAGTCTGCACCATGGCTCAAAGTCGGACGAGTCGAGCTGCAGGGCTCGACTCGACTCGACATTTCTCCGCCACCGGGCTCGACCGAGTTCGACTCGTCGAAAATCAGACGAGCCTCGACTCGACTCGCCGGACTCGACATGCCGGAAGGTGGTCAATACCATTGACTCAATAGGTACTAACTGTGACTGATGCCAACTAGGTTCAACCAGGTCTATGGAAGTCTCCCATTGGAAGACTTCAGCTGTCAGGTACGCATCTGTGAATGAACGTTATGTTCACAGACTGTGAGCATAACGTTCACAGATACCGTTCAATTTGAACGGTTCAAACTTGCAATGTTCGAATAATAGAAAGGTCCGCTTAGATTTGATTCCATTTATCCAAGGAAACACTCTTGAATCAAGAATCTTGATTACCGACACATTCATTGAATGAATTTCTCGGAATGAATTTCATTCCGAGCTTCATGTGTATTTAACTGCATTCAAAACATATGAATGTTCCGAGTTATGATGCTCGACCACCGAGGATTCTCTTCCCCATAATCTGAGAAAGACACCACAAGTCTGTCGCTAGACACGCTGTCAGCGTGTGAGTGCCTAGCCACTCAGCCACTCAGCGTGACACTGAGTGACCAGCATGACGCTAATAGGTCGATAGTCCAGCAGCCCGACTATTAGCTATCGAACTATTAGCGTCATGCTAGCCCGACTCCGGCTCGGCCGATCCGAGTTTTAATTCGACATTCCTAGACTCGATCCTCAGCGAAATCAAGTCGAAATGCAGTACCATCTTTGGTTCTCCGATCGGCCCAATAGTTGCTGTAGCTCGGCAGGAGTACGAGAACATCTCGGCATGTGAATTAGCAAGAACTGAGATGAATATCATGTCCGTGGCTATTCTGATACAGTTCAAGTATATACCTACATTCTGTGAACGATAGAATGGGGGAGCGTGGACGGAATTTGACCGTCAATGTCAGCGATTGCTGAACTTCGGTGTCTCGAATATCATATTTGTGGCTATTCAGATACAGTTCAAGCATACACCCAGATTTTGTGAACTAAAGAATGGGGAAGCGTGGACGGAATTTGACCGTCAATGTCAACGATTGCTGAACTTCGGTGTCTCGAATATCATATCCGTGGCTA
>NW_003212732.1:0-1569 GCF_000006405.1 Perkinsus marinus ATCC 50983
GCGAAGATTGTTGTAAGTGTACCAGCATGCTCGAGAATATTTGATGAGATCTATTAGAAGTTGCCGACGAATGCTCAGAAGTTGCCGACAACTTGGTATGGAACTGTCGAAGCGTTTTGATTTCCCCAAGCAAGAAATTGACGATATGATGAAGTTCACAGGTCATGGTTGTTGGCGTTCGAGTGCAACATATGCTGAGGACATTAATTTTATGTCGGACACTTGATGAACTGGTTTGGGCGGTTTATTGGGAGGGCTTCTAGATTATCTCCATTTGAGTGGTTTCGCAACACCCTAGTTTATTGACCTTCGTGGTTGACCTGGCGTTATAACTAGGATGTTGTATACAGGAGATAAAGTTTAGAAGCGCCACGGGTTTGATAAACCAGTGGCAACCACCCAAACCTCCATATTACTGAACACAATATAGGTGGTTACAGTAAATCCATAAATAAGGAGTTGAATGAAGGTCCATTTATGGGGCTAGTTCAAGGACGAATGTATTGAGATTTACTGTTAGATGGGAACGAGCTCAGAGACCTCCTCGTGGTGTTCCTGGAAACTCAACTATAATGTTTTATTTTTTTTTCTTTTTTCTCTCTAAGTTTTATGGAGGGCTTCTAGATTATCTCCATTTGAGTGGTTTCGCAACATCCTAGTTTATTGACCTTCGTGGTTGACCTGGCATTATAACTAGGATGTTGTATACAAGAGATAAAGTTTAGAAGCGCCACGGGTTTGATAAACCGGTGGCAACCACCCAAACCTCCATATTACTGAACACAATATAGGTGGTTACAGTAAATCCATAAATAAGGAGTTGACTATAGGTCGCTTTACATCTTGGACATATGTTGCCAGCTCATGATGTAAAATTTGACCATCAGTGCAGAATTGACTACTTCGATTAATTTCTACCGGAACGTACATCGCGGACATATATTGCCAACAAGAGATGTAACGTTCAGTAGACAACGAAGAACGATAACTTCACTTCAATGTCTAGGCAGGAATACATCTTGGACATATACTGCCAACAAACGATGTACTACTCGTAGCGCATTGGTAATTTATTAGACGACAATCGAGAAATCGCACCGAAATGTACATCTTCGACATATACTGCCAACGACTGATGTAACATATAGTACAGATCGAAGAACGATGACTTTATTCAATGTCTTCGGATAAATACATCTTAAGCATATCTTGCTAACACACGACGTAGTCTATTACTTTAGCGCATCGGTGATTTATTAGACGACAGCCAAAGATTAAAGACAGAAGAAAGTAAATAACACGGTCGATGCACAAGCATCAACATACGTTCAAAGCGAACTTGTAGAACTATCTTTACTTTCTGCTTCCGAGTTAACCCTAAAAAATTAAGTACAACTGTATATCACACTGGTGTTCTTACTTATCTCGTAATTTAACAAGCCGTCTTTAGTAGTGATTTCCTCTTAGCTTGAATTCCCAAAATTGGTGCGACCTGTAATTATTCTCTCTAAGTACATATATCTGCTGCTTGTAATCCTTGAGCTTCGTACTGAGCACGATTAGCTACAG
>NW_003208935.1:0-1708 GCF_000006405.1 Perkinsus marinus ATCC 50983
TCACCACCAGCATTAGCAGCGTTACGCCTCTTTACACGGCCAGGGCGTCCGCCACCAAATGGCGAGGTGAGAGCGAAGTCAACGTGCTTCTCGGAATCCAGACGCACCATGAACGAGGGAACATCGCAGATCTGCTTACCGACTCTGAAGTGAAAAAAATCACATTATAAATTTGATGTATTAATTCTCTATACAAGTTTATTAGATATCATTACTGTAATCTCACCTGATGTGTCTTTGCTTGATAAGGACACGGGCGTGATGAACGCTCTTGGCGAGGCCAAGCTTGAAGACTTTAGTCTGTAGACGCCTCTCGAGCATCTTGTTGACAGTCAAAGCCAACACGTAATCGAGTTTGCGCTCATCTTCACCGAGGAGGCCCAGACGCACCAAACGACGTAGCAAAGCTTCGCCTTGGAAAACGCGAGTCTCGTCGTTTTCATCCAGGGTCAACAAGTATCTGAGAAAAAACACGTAAAAATCACCAATTCAATTTATGGTGATTTCACCTGGCAGCGGCACGGATCTTAGAAAGAGTGTACTGGACACGCCAGAGCTCACGCTTGTTCTTCAAGCCGTACTCGCCGACGATCTGAAGCTCAGAGTCGATACGAGCCTTCTCGAAAGGGCGTCGAGGAGTGTTGGCAGTCTTCGAGTCTGACAAAAATAGGTAATAAGTCATACCGCTCCTCCACCAAATCCTACACGACCAACTCAGTTCACCCCCTACTTACAGTTCCGGTAGGATTTGATTCCCATGGCTGCTGCGGCGTGAGGACGGCCTTTCGCGAGGCTCCGAACAGGCTATCGATCACTCGATCGACGCAATTTACGTTTAGCGCCCGCCCTGATAATCGATTTGGTATTGAATTGCGAATCGCAATTTGCGATACTTCTATGCTCAGAGCGGGGGTAAATTGCAAGGAGGTTTGCTGCTCGCTCTCAGCAGTTCGGATTTCTGGCTGTCTTTGGTTACAGCTTTCATCCGTATAACAGTTCGGGTTTCTGGTTGCCTTGTCGGGTTTCGGATGGGGTTTCGGGTTTACCCTTCAACTTGGCTTCCTCGGATTTTGTCGTTCTTCCTTGGATTTTTTGTATATCACTCGTCAGAGCGAGCTGAACGCCAAAGTTGAGAGAATGACTGATCTCATCAAATACACCTTCTGACGGTTGATCGAAACGGTAATACAGTGCTGAGTGCCAAGTTGATATGTGTGTTTTCTATTCCGGGATTAATGATAGTGAACAACCATGTCGCTATCATAGTCTCGAAAGGTTACTTTTATCACATCACATGTTCATAGCAATGTTTACATTGTTTATGCGATATAGTTCCAGATCGATTCTTATTAATCTCGGAAAATAACACACATTTGCATCATATCAAATTGACAAACACCGGAGTTTCACCACCCTAGTGATATGGAAAGCACTAGTGAAAAACATACTTCACGACTACTGCATATCACCGCGAATATCGCGTTTTACACCGAGTATCACGCCACTTCACGTAAAACGGGTGAAACTCCAGTGTGTTAATAGCGGCTACCTGCTGCTGTTCTTCATTTGACGTATTCGTCTCGTTGTTCTCCCGCCCCTGTTGCGTTGAGTTAGTGACTGTATGGATGAATCGTTGCTGGAGAACATTCCTCTGAGAGTTCTGTCTAGTGTAATAATTCGTTGCGGCATCAACAGTCATAGTGACGTG
>NW_003212185.1:0-1959 GCF_000006405.1 Perkinsus marinus ATCC 50983
ACGTCAATTGATGTGGTACAGTGTCTTTCATTTTTCTACCGAGAATGACAGCTAATTCTCTGCTTCTCTTTCTCTTGACGGCATCTTTGGTCGGAGCTCGTAATTTGACTGATTTCAGCGAACAAGTGCAAAATCGTTTGCGCGAGTCATGTGGTGACGATTGCGTCACTGTCTGGACTGACAAGATGCTTCCCGTGCTGGAGAAGTTTCAGGCTAAGGAGGAAGGACAACACGGAGCCAGCGTAGAGATGACGCGTTAGACTTGTTTTCATGAAGCAATCAGCACGATGTGATTCCCTTCGCTCTCTTCGATACCATGACTGATTTCAACGAGAAACTGAAGTCAGCAAAGCAAACGCTTCTGCAAAGCATGGCAAACTCCGTGAAGAGCGGTGGCTCCACGGCTTACTCTCTCTCACTTGCCGTCACTGATAGGGATATTCTAGGTTGATCATCATTTCTAAGTTCCCTCTCATATTTGTATACTGCTGTTAGAGGCGAAGAATCGCTGCACACAGATTCGCCAGGTCGCTTTAGAAGCATATGAAGCATCCCGGATAATCGTGAGCTACGCACAGCAAACTCGAAAGAACACGTACTCAGGTTCACACCATGGCCACTTCAATGGCTGTTCTTTGCGGATGTGTCTTTACTCCAGTGAAATCCGAATGGTCTGTTTGTGATGGGAGCTTTGTAAGAACAACTTCTCCTCTTCAGCACTCTGAAGGAGAGTCCCTACTCCTGTGGATTCCCGGTATGACACGTGACTGACTTGGTAACAACACCCCTAGTTCCCTGTTGCAGTATCGCGCTTACGAGGGCCTATACTACACCTCAGAGACCCTCTGGGAGGCCGTCAAAATGAGTAAAGAGTATAGTTGCATCACAATCAGGGTACCAACTTGCTCACGGTATAATTTGGTCCTCCTCAGCTACCAACTTGTGTCGCATCAACTGAAGGTAATTCATCCTTTCCATAGTCTAACAGAGGATCTTATCGCGTTTCGAATTGCAACTTGTAATTATCATGCTTCTATTGCGCTGGTCTCGGCAATTGGTATAACTTCTTACAATCCCGAACATGACAGCTTGAAGCATCAAAAGCGGCATAGGATTCAACTTGAGCACGGAAGATCCGATGCAGACCTGACAAGAAAACACTTGCTGATGTGTGATCTCATTCACTCTAGTGGTTGTCAGGCCTTCTCGAACATATTTTGTTCGCGTCAGTTCCCGTTCTACTTCTCTATGTCAAGGACGTATGCTTGTCAGGCGCAACTAAATCTCTCTAGCCTCTCAAATTTTCTCAAGATACCAGTTGAGCAACTTAGACAAGAACAGCTGAGCAACTTGGACAAGAACAGCTGAGCATCGTAAGGCATTGAACTGCGGAGTTCCTGTGGTGTCAGAGCGGTTTTCGATTGAGGTTGTATCTTCAATCGTCAACGTCAATTGACGTGGTATAGTGTCTTTCATTTTTCTACCGAGAATGACAGCTAATTCTCTGCTTCTCTTTCTCTTGACGGCATCTTTGGTCGGAGCTCGTAATTTGACTGACTTCAGCGGACAAGTGCAAAATCGTTTGCGCGAGTCATGTGGTGACGATTGCGTCACTGTCTGGACTGACAAGATGCTTCCCGTGCTGGAGAAGTTTCAGGCTAAGGAAGAAGGACAACACGGAGCCAGCGTAAAGATGACGCGTTAGACTTGTTTTTCATGAAGCAATCAGCACGATGTGATTCCCTTCGCTCTCTTCGATACCATGACTGATTTTAACGAGAAACTGAAGTCAGCAAAGCAAACGCTTCTGCAAAGCATGGCAAACTCCGTGAAGAGCGGTGGCTCCACGGCTTACTCTCTCTCACTTGCCGTCACTGATAGGGATATTCTAGGTTGATCATCATTTATAAGTTCCCTCTCATATTTGTATACTGCTGTTAGAGGCGAAGAATCGCTGCA
>NW_003210012.1:0-1313 GCF_000006405.1 Perkinsus marinus ATCC 50983
ACAGGACAGCGGACCCGGAATGCGGGATTCGGTCGAAGGACTAAACTCGAACCAGAAACCCGCACGTCGGGCCGCCAAATCACAGGGTTGAGGCTCGCTCGAGGTCGACCTCCGGAGGTCGGCCAACGAGCTGTCTCAGCCGAGTGATTCAACCCGGGAGAGGGGGGCGGGGAGAAGATAAACGAGCCCGCGCCGCAACTGCGGAGGGAAGGTATACATATACCACGAGCTACTCACAACTGGCCTGGAGTACAGGCTACGAAAGCCTCCTAGATGTTTCTCGCAATCGTAAATATGCAGTACTGTTACGGTCTACTTCGCTCGCCGACGACACAAGTTACCGCACTCTCAATTTTTTTGTGTGGTTGTTTCCGCACCGGTGACTCTGGTCTTGTAACTAAACTTGATTACTTCGTAACCATCACTTAGTTAGCCCGACTCGTCTGGTGCCCATGGCGTCTGTCGACGCTTGCGGGCAGAATTGTTCGCTTGGTGTCTCATTGAAGGCCACCGCAAATGTTACCAACGGGCAACAACCCACTCACACCGGGTGGTATGGTAAACAGGACAGCGGACCCGGAATGCGGGATTCGGTCGAAGGACTAAACTCGAACCAGAAACTCGCACGTCGGGCCGCCAAATCACAGGGTTGAGGCTCGCTCGAGGTCGACCTCCGGAGGTCGGCCAACGAGCTGTCTCAGCCGAGTGATTCAACCCCACTGTCCTGTGACAACCAACAGGATCCCGGTAGGTAGGGACACAGTTCCGTGCAACAACGTTGCTCGTTTATCGATAGTGAACCCGCCAAAGGCTTATATTCGCGCAACATTCGAAGGTTCAAGAAGACTATCTCTAAGTTTGGAGGCCCCGTCGGCGAGGCCCAAGAAACCGACAAAGAAAGAAGTGATGCTTCGCGATTAGCCGGAATTATGCCCTCCAGTCAGCATGTAGCACGATGCCATCTTGGCCCTCTCCTCGGTGCACTCATGCAGATACTCCATTACTGACAGGGATTAAATCCCTGGAAATTTCCACCGCCCGGCTCTCATGAGTACCGGTGACTCGGCTGGCAAGGCCTGATGGAGCAGCTGAGCACCTGTGCGTCTGTATGTGTGAGTCCCATACTGGTCGACCAACTCGAACCGACAATGGGGTCCAACCTTTCACGAATTTTCCTCAAGAGCTCGTTGTGTTCGACGGGAAAGACTTTGTCTGATGATGATGGCTTAGATTTTCGCTCGTACGTGCAATGGACACCATTCGCAAGTGAAGAAGCTGCAAGCTCCGGTCGGGGACTGCACAGCGAGAGACGT
>NW_003202603.1:0-1471 GCF_000006405.1 Perkinsus marinus ATCC 50983
CTCCTCGAACTCGTAGTGGTAGTGCTCGCCACACAGCTGTAGTCTACTGCTATAATGTACGCCATGTATGGAAGTATGCCGTGGTTTATAGTGTTCTTAGTTACAACGGAGAACTGCAGCCGATGCTCAGCCGGATGTTCCCCTTCGACAGGGGTCTCACACACGCCTATTGGGCACCCAACGTCTGGTGAGTTATATATTTTGTGGGGGATATGCACAAGTTCAGCTACATGTGTTGGTAACTATAAGAAAACTCTGAGGACATTTCTGGGGAATTCATATTGGTTTCTTTACCCTAGTTATGTGTAAATTCTTTAATTAGTGGGGGAACTTCTGAGATCAGCTGAGGAAACTAAAAATATATTTAAATACTGTCTTTTACTCGGAGAAGCTGACCGCGTTGATGGCAGGGCTCTATACTACGGTGCTGATGTGGTGTTGGCTAAGTTGAAAGGCCTCCCTGGATCGGCCTTTACGCACGGTTTGGTCCAAGTGATGGACCCTACAGTTCTCCCTCCCATTCGACCGATCCACGCCTTGCTAGCTACTGGTAGTATCTATTACTATAAGAGTCCATCGTAGTTGTCTTAGTTGCCGTCTATCTTCCCATACTCACTGGTATAGTCCGGGAGTCTGGCCGGCCTCATGGTAGTCAAAGAAGGTTGCTGTTCTGGTCTACTATGGGTAAGGCGCGCTTGGACGGTGACACGACGAGACTCTTCCCATCAGGTAGCAGTGCGTCATTCATGTGCGGATGGCATGTCCATGAGAAGGCCCTGGTTACAGTCGTGGCCCCTATGATGTTGGAGGTACGATGCTTCCCAATGACCCTGGTCGACTCCTCGGTTCAGATTATCCTCAAGAGGGATCTCCACGGCTCTTGTCGCTACGTGACAGCAGTAGCCTCCCTCTCAACCTTCATGATGGCCTCCCTGCTGCCCCTTCTACCCGATTCCCCCCCAGAGCTAGGCCTCAAGTGGACCCTCACGGTAGCGGCCTCTCCAGCCCCAATGGTCACGTCATTTCTGTCAGTTGCTCTCGTGGTCGATCGATTGCTGCATTGCCTCCATGAGTGCCGACGGTGGAAGGTTCCATCGCTACGTAGTGGCCATAACGGCGACGGCCTGTGTTATGCATCAATGGGTGAGGAGGCATCAGTCTATCCTCTATTACTGTTTCTGTTCAGATTCTACCGGCAGTGTTGCCTTCTATGACCTTCGCTCCGCTCATGTTCATCAGCGTCTTTTGCTCCATTGGGGTGACCATTTCTCTGTTAGCCTGCTATTGGTTCTCTACTGATCATCTACTGAGCTTCGACGACGATGGGAAGAGGAATTGATTGCTCTGTGCGTTATGTCTAGTTTTTATACTTTCCTCAACATTCTGTGTCTTGCGTTGTTCCTAGGGAGGTGAGGGTATCGCTTCAGAGAATGTTGTACTACCAATTGGGTCGGCGACGGGCCACAGCGGC
>NW_003202881.1:0-1060 GCF_000006405.1 Perkinsus marinus ATCC 50983
AACCGCTTGATGATATATGCGCACTCGGGCGGGGCTCGAACCCGCGGCCACGGGCTTAAAAGGCACGCGCTCTGCCGACTGAAATACCGAGACGAATGCAGCACTTGACCTAGTAAAAATGGACCCCTAAACCCTTCCAAGGCAATTTCCAGTAAACCATAGACTAAAAACCACTTATTGATGCATGCGCACCTCGGGCGGGGCTCGAACCCGCGGCCACGGGCTTAAAAGGCACGCGCTCTGCCGACTGAGCTACCGAGGCGAATGCAGCACTTGACCTAGTAAAAATGGACCCCTAAACTCTTCCAAGGCAATTTCCAGTAAACCATAGACTAAAAACCACTTATTGATGTATGCGCACCTCGGGCGAGGCTCGAACCCGCGGCCACGGACTTAAAAGGCACGCGCTCTGCCGACTGAGCTACCGAGGCGAATGCAGCACTTGACCTAGTAAAAATGGACCGCTAAACTCTTCCAAGGCAATTTCCAGTAAACCATAGACTAAAAACCACTTTATGATGTATGCGCACCTCGGGCGGGGCTCGAACCCGCGGCCACGGGCTTAAAAGGCACGCGCTCTGCCGGCTGAGCTACCGAGACAAATGCAGCACTTCATCTAGTAAAAACGGACCCCTAAACTCTTCCAAGGCAATTTCTAGTAAACCATAGACTAAAAATCACTTAATGATGTATGCGCACCTCAGGCGGGGCTCGAACCCGCGCCCATGGGCCTAAAAAGCACGCGCTATGCCGACTGAGCTACCGAGGCGAATGCAGCATTTATCCTAGTAAAAATGGACCTATAAACTCTTTCAAGGCAATTTCCAGTAAACCATAGACTAAAAACCACTTAATGATGAATGCGCACCTCGGGCGGAGCTCGAACCCGCGGCCACGGGCTTAAAAGGCACGCGCTCTGCCGACTGAGCTACCGAGGCGAATGCAGCACTAAAACTAGTAAAAGATAGACCGTTACACTCTTCCAAGACAATTCCCAGTGAACCATAGACTGAAAACCGCTTGATGATATATGCGCACCTCGGGCGGGGCTCGAACCCGC
>NW_003207457.1:0-960 GCF_000006405.1 Perkinsus marinus ATCC 50983
TACGATCACTAGTGTCCCAAAGGCTTGTGCTTACTAAGCCAACTATGTCTAAGGGACGACTAATGGGATCGACAAGGACGAAAGTAGCGAGTGTAACAAAGCAATATGATCATAGAACTGCAAAAGAGAACGAATTCGACGCCTAGCCGTTTCAGCCGTTTCAACAAGACGACATGAAACTGCCTAGCGGAGCGAAGCGATCGCTACACTGCCGCCGCCGCTAGACGGAGTTGGCGAAGCATATTACGAGTAGGAGGTACTCTATACTTGAGACAAACTATATCGCGAAGAGTCGTTCTCGGAATATCCATCGTCTCACTACTCAGAACTGCAGGTTCGTCAACTAATCGGTCAGCTTCAATCATACGGTTAGTAGGGTCAACAAAAGGGATAATAGTAACAGCATTCTCGTCGCAGTTAACGATGTAACCCGCAATTGAGGTGTAGGGGAAGTAGCGATGACCGGGATCCACAAATACCCTTATCGAACCAATCTCAAAGATCCTGTCATCGTCGGGTTGTTGATCTAATTGGGAGGTATGCTCCTCTATATCACCAGTAGGAGCATTTGTAGGACTTGTAGTAATCTGTGGAGAGTCAGTTCCAGGACTATCGTTTGCATCAGGTTGAGGGGGCTCTTCCACGACATCGTCAGGACATACACCATCATCGCCATCATCATACTCGTGGAAGGGCTTCAGGTTAGTAGTTGCAGCCTTGAAATCTACATCGTTGCGACGAATAGTTGTGACACTTCCGCGTGTCTCAACAACCGGGTAGGGACCCTCCCAGCTCCAACCAATGAACTTTCCGGGCTTCCTTGTCCAGAGTAGGACCTTCTGACCAGGACGAAGATCGAATAATCGTCTCCTAGATAATGTAGCCATACGAACTTTCTCACGTAGATCACACCAGATAGAGGTCCAACGCTTCCACTTGGTGACTTGTCTAGCCTTCATC
>NW_003201701.1:0-1074 GCF_000006405.1 Perkinsus marinus ATCC 50983
GTGCTTGCAGCAGGAACTTCGATGTCACGAAAAAGTTGTGCAGCTTGTGCCGAGCTAGCTGTAGTATGCGATGAGAACCTTACCAGTTGGAGTTATCAATCGAGATGGAATGCTGCCTACCATGCGAGAGATATAGTAGCAGTTCGCGATCTCAGGTACGCGTTTAAGGCCTAATCAGACTCTTGGCCGCGGGATGGTTGACGACGGTACGTCCGAGAAGGGATTCAGATGTCCCTCTACAAGTATCGCAGGAATACTTAATCACTACATAAGTGATATGCACCGCTAGTCTAATGGTTAGGATATCTGCCTTCCAAGCAGATGGTCCGGGTTCGATTCCCGGGCGGTGCAGTTTGTATCAACGAGGGAAGGGTCTTTAGGCTATCGTGGAATAGTTATGCTCAGCACGTCAGGGCGATACAGGAGTTTGTAGTACAAACTTTGTACGCATGAGCAGCTTGGCGCAGTGGATAGCGTGTTGGGCTCATAACCCAAAGGTCCCTTGATCGAAACAAGGAGCTGCTACTCATCACAATACACCCGAGATGGTTATCAAACTGAGAGGTGCAGCTTATCGACTGCATAGATCAGTCTTATCGAAAAATTTTTACTAAACAGGGTCGGTGTTTTCGTACCATTCCATGCGATTGGCCCAACCGTGCCAGTTCAGGGGAAAAACAACGTCAATAAAGCGTTGTCCGTGCATAGAAAAGAGCTATTCACCTAGAGCAGAACTCCTTGCAGGAATGATGAATGACCGCTCGGTACCTCAGAACGCGTTGCGAAGATGAACCAACAGCCCAAATTCACGAGCCGCCGCATGCGGATTCAAAATGTGCTTGCAATCAGGAACTTCGATGTCACGAAAAAGTTGTGCAGCTTGTGCCGAGCTAGCTGTAGTATGTGATGAGAACCTTACCAGTTGGAGTTATCAATCGAGATAGAATGCGGCCTACCATGCGAGAGATCTAGTAGCAGTTCGCAATCTCAGGTACGCGTTTAAGGCCTAATCAGACTCTTGGCCGCGGGATGGTTGACGACGGTACGTCCGAGAAGGGATTCAGATGTTCCTCT
>NW_003207725.1:0-1393 GCF_000006405.1 Perkinsus marinus ATCC 50983
TCCCCAACAGGGGCAGTTTCCCTCTGAAGTTGGAGCAATCGATACCCAATCATATAACGGATACTATATCAAGAGGAATAGGTTATACTCGTAACCGTTTCAAAGATATTTAGACAAGCGCGATTCTCACCGCCCTCAACCGTGCCAGTTCCTTAAGCAACTTACAACAATCACCGTAGTATGCCGAAACAAGCTCACTTAAGCGACTCTGAGAAGTCTCTCATTGTCAAGAGGCTCGCTGAAGGCAAGAGAACTCTCGATATTGCAAAGGAACTCGCCAGAGATCATCGAACGATCAAGAAGTACTTGGCGGACCCCTCCAAGGTATACTCTAGGAAGGGTGGGAAGTATAAAAAGTCGGTAACGGACCGAGAGAGGCGGAGAGTCAAACACGAAGTCAGTCGCAGTCCTTTGAGTAGTAGTAAGCAATTATTCGAGGCAGCCGGAATCGGGAATTATAGCAAAAGTACGAGATGCAGGGTGTTACGCACCATCGGGAAGGTGGTGAAGGCCAAGTCCAGGCCATCACTCACGAAAGTTCATAGAGAGAAGAGATTGAAATGGGCCAAGGATCACATGAAGGTAGACTTCTCGAAAGTCTTGTGGACGGATGAATCGCGTGCCACCTTGGACGGTCCAGATGGATGGGCTCGAGGATGGATACAGGATGGCGCTGCCCATCCAACCCGATCAAAACGCCAGCAAGGGGGTGGAGGGGTAATGATCTGGAGTGGTATCATTGCGGGAGAAGTTATAGGACCAGTGAAGGTGGAGCAGGGCGTAAAAATGAACTCTCAAGAGTGAGTTAGCATCGTAGGTCAGGTGTGGTACAGTCGTTGACTTGCAGGTACACTAAACTCCTGGACAGGAGCTTCTTTCCTTGGTACCGTAGGCTCGGAAGGGCACGAAAGCGAGATCTCATCTTCATGCAAGATAACGCTCCTTCCCACGCGAGCAGATTTACTCGAGAATACCTGGATAAGAAAGGATTGAAGGGAGATAAGCTCATGGTTTGGCCGCCAAACTCACCAGATATCAATCCGATAGAGAGATACTGGAGTATACTCAAGAAGTAAGGCCTGCTATAGCTGAGCAATCATCTCGCTATCATTTCAGGAAGCTGTACGCGAATGGCAAGCAGTTCAGTGACGTTGAATCGCTCTGGCAGGGTATACAGGCGGCTGCTCAAGAAATCTCATCTGCTGAAGTCTCGGCCTTGACAAAATCTGTGGATGACCGACTAGCACGCTTGCTGGCATGCAAAGGGGGTCACATTTCATCATGAATCATGAGTTTCTTATCTATTTTGTCGAATAAACTGTCATCGGTCGAGTTGCTTGAGGAACTGGCACGGTTGAGAGCGGTGAGAATCGCGCTTGTCTGAATATCTTGA
>NW_003207875.1:0-1287 GCF_000006405.1 Perkinsus marinus ATCC 50983
TTGTAGTAGTAGTTGTGGTCGTCGTTGTTGTAGTAGTAGTCGTAGTAGTAGTTGTGGTCGTCGTAGTTGTAGTAGTAGTTGTGGTCGTCGTAGTTGTAGTAGTAGTTGTGGTCGTCGTAGTTGTAGTAGTAGTTGTGGTCGTCGTAGTTGTAGTAGTAGTTGTAGTAGTAGTTGTGGTCGTCGTTGTTGTTGTAGTAGTTGTGGTCGTCGTTGTTGTAGTAGTAGTTGTAGTAGTAGTTGTGGTCGTCGTAGTTGTAGTAGTAGTTGTGGTCGTCGTAGTTGTAGTAGTAGTTGTGGTCGTCGTCGTTGTAGTAGTAGTTGTGGTCGTCGTAGTTGTAGTAGTAGTTGTGGTCGTCGTAGTTGTAGTAGTAGTTGTAGTAGTAGTTGTGGTCGTCGTAGTTGTAGTAGTAGTTGTGGTCGTCGTAGTTGTAGTAGTAGTTGTAGTAGTAGTTGTGGTCGTCGTTGTTGTTGTAGTAGTTGTGGTCGTCGTTGTTGTAGTAGTAGTTGTAGTAGTAGTTGTGGTCGTCGTAGTTGTAGTAGTAGTTGTGGTCGTCGTAGTTGTAGTAGTAGTTGTGGTCGTCGTCGTTGTAGTAGTAGTTGTGGTCGTCGTTGTTGTAGTAGTAGTTGTAGTAGTAGTTGTGGTCGTCGTAGTTGTAGTAGTAGTTGTGGTCGTCGTTGTTGTAGTAGTAGTTGTGGTCGTCGTTGTTGTAGTAGTAGTTGTGGTCGTCGTTGTTGTAGTAGTAGTTGTAGTAGTAGTTGTGGTCGTCGTTGTTGTAGTAGTAGTTGTGGTCGTCGTTGTTGTAGTAGTAGTTGTGGTCGTCGTTGTTGTAGTAGTAGTTGTGGTCGTCGTTGTTGTAGTAGTAGTTGTGGTCGTCGTTGTTGTAGTAGTAGTTGTAGTAGTAGTTGTGGTCGTCGTTGTTGTAGTAGTAGTTGTGGTCGTCGTTGTTGTAGTAGTAGTTGTGGTCGTCGTTGTTGTAGTAGTAGTTGTGGTCGTCGTTGTTGTAGTAGTAGTTGTGGTCGTCGTTGTTGTAGTAGTAGTTGTAGTAGTAGTTGTGGTCGTCGTAGTTGTAGTAGTAGTTGTGGTCGTCGTAGTTGTAGTAGTAGTTGTGGTCGTCGTTGTTGTAGTAGTAGTTGTGGTCGTCGTTGTTGTAGTAGTAGTTGTGGTCGTCGTTGTTGTAGTAGTAGTTGTGGTCGTCGTTGTTGTAGTAGTAGTTGTGGTCGTCGTTGTTGTAGTAGTAGTTGTGGTCGTCGTTGTTGTAGTAGTAGTTGTAGTAGTAGTTGTGGTCG
>NW_003214538.1:0-751 GCF_000006405.1 Perkinsus marinus ATCC 50983
AATCCGGAAAAACTTTCGAAAAAGAAACCGTCAATGGTGATTGGTGACGCGGTGATACCAAAAATACAAATAGCACACGATATACCTCTTTTTTAAAAAATTCACCGCGTCACCCATCACCACCCCAAATCTGCGCAACGAAAAAGGTCAATTTTAAGTAAAATTCACTTAAATTTCACTTAAATTCACTTAAATGGAATGCGCAGATTTAGACCATTTTGGTGACATCTCCAAATGACCTACCACATATGGTCCACTGTAACACCCCATCCTCAGAAGCATACCCATATGGTTGAAATCGAGCCACATGGCCTACATCAACTTTTATACCCACCTGCAAGTCAATTTCGCCCATGTGCGAAATTGATGTGCAGCTTTCGCGAGCATCTTTGACCAAACGTGCACATCGATTTCGCGCATCCCCCTCCACCCCTTGGACAATGTTATAAACTATGTTCACTCGTCTCTCTATTGAACTACTGGGCTGTGATGTGGGCTAGCATTGGGTGCTTCACAATACAAGTGAAAAGTGGAACAATGTCCAAGGAGGTGGGGAGGGGGGAACTAGCAAAATGTGCGACTTTTGCAAAAAGCCAGCAGCACCCTAAGGACTTCCCGGGCGGTCCCCCACCCCAGTACTATCCGGGCCTTGCGCCGCTTAACTTCGGAGTTCGGATGGGATCCGGTGTATTCGACGCAGTATGGCCGCTGGCGATCATAAAGTCGACCAAAAAGCCAAGTTTACCCCCAA
>NW_003212039.1:0-1010 GCF_000006405.1 Perkinsus marinus ATCC 50983
TAGTGTAGTGGTTAGTACTCATGTCTCTCATTCCCGAGATCTAAGAGTTCGAATCCCAGAAGGTCCGTGCGGGGCCCCACGCCAGTGGGGTGCACGGACCCCTCAGTGCCTACAGCCTTGCGATTCCCCCTGATGAGACTAAGTAACGCGCGACAGCGCAACCAACTGCAGTACCCTGACCAACTCAACCAACAGTAGTGGAGACGGCGCAACCATCGGAGCAGACAGTACGGCCGATGGTTGCGAGGACAACACCGACAAGGAGGACTAGCCAGCACTAATGACGAGTCTCACAATAGCGTACCAGAATGTGAAAAGTCGGGCTGCTGCTGCTGCTAGCATGGTGCCAACGCAGTGCACCGATCAGGCACCACACCGGTGCTAGGTGGATGGCGCCTCTCCGCCCTTATCGACCGCCGCGCATGGGGGAGGGGTCCCCATATGCGCGTTTATTTTTTACCTTTAGGAGCTCCCATCAAAAATGTGTAACTGCGGAGCCGATTTCGCGATCTAGCCTATAAATCCCACAAATTCCTTCACCAATCGACAGATCTCGATCTCCTGAACATCGCTGTGAAGCCGGATTTGGGATTTATAGGCTCAATAAAAAGTTATTAACGTTTTAGTTTTCATCGGTTCCATGTGAACCATGTTGCACAAGCAACTTCTTCTTCAACAGTCCTTCTAGTCTGGCAGGTTAAGGGCGTGCGCTATCACTCGAGACACCCAGGTTCGAATCCCGGTGAGATTATATTGCGGAATAAGGTTCAGCACTCGGAGTAGGGCAGCGACTTGGGTGGCACAGCGGTCAGTAGTGTACTAGTGAGAAGGACAATGCCCTCTGGGCTCTGGGTAGGCTGTAAGTCCATGCTCAGTGCTACCAAGCAGCACTCAACTTCCGGCTGGCGACTCGTACAGTTTTAGTATATATAGTAAGTTTGGTATAATGGATAGTGTGACGGGTTGTCACTTAAGTGATCCAGGTTCGAATCTGAGTAATTACATTTTTT
>NW_003203444.1:0-1307 GCF_000006405.1 Perkinsus marinus ATCC 50983
CTGTTCTATCGCGTGCTCTGCAAGCTCACTCGATCGTGTGGCCCAGGAGCCTAGCATTTCTCAAGCTATGGCCGTATCGACCTCCCTTCGAATTGCCTGGGGGGCCATGACCTGTACCTGTCCGGAGTGCACTCAGGCGGTGGCGGACTCGGTACTTGAGGCTTACACTCAGAGGGAGACGTGGACACCAGGAAGGGCAGTGGAAGTGGGCAGGGGGATGAGCTCGATGGTAGGGTGTCCATGAATAGAGTATTCGAGCTGTTGTTTTCTCTATCAGCCCGTGCACCACAGTCTACATAGGCGGCCATCGTTACCAAGTGGAAGAGTTGTTAACTCGTGTGTTCCCTCCAGTGAGGGAGTTTTCGATGCGCATACGAGGCACCCGTATAGGCTGAGGCTCGTTGGTGACATGTCTAGGGCATTTCGAGATGAGCTCCAGTATGGTGGATGTAGACGAGGAGGCGCCTGCCAGTTCAGTCACGATAGATCACACGCTGAAGTATTAGCATGTTTTCCATGGTTGAAATTTCTATGTCGTTCTGCAGGGCCTACGTGAAATGCATAAGTCGCAGATTTGCCCCAGAGGGCGAGATTGCTACTGTGGGGATCAGTGCCTTTATAGTCACACTCAAGTGGAGAGCGCTGATGCACAGTCTTGGTTAGCTGAAGGGCCCTTGGATGAGTAGGGCCGGGCTGGAGCTCGTGGGGGTAGGGGTCCTGGTAGGTACTCCAGGGAGCGTCATTTGGTGCATCAGTCGAGAATGACCACGGACCTTTTCACTGAGCTCCTAAGGAGACACTCGGACTATGGAGGTAGAGATGGGAGGCGTATGGCTCCAACGCTGCTGCTGCTGAAGTCGAGGAGTGCACCGCGCTCACCAGGCCACTATGGGAGTGTCAGAAGTGAGTGGGCTTTGGTTGGGTTTGGGATGAGCCCTGCCACAGGTGTTGGAGGATACGATTAGTAGAGTTCGTTTGGCTGAGTACTTGGTTTGAAGGGCGTCCCTGCTTGTATGTTAACTTCCAATTTCGTGGCGCGCGAAGGTGTCACTCGTTGACATCATCGTGTGGCGCCTATTGTAGTCGATGATTACTCATGTCGTGCATTATTGGCTGACCAAATTGCCCATGGTGTAATGCTGCCATGGAACGTGGTTTACTTGAATAATTTCAAGTCATCTAGAGGTCTCGGGTTCAATCCCGGCATCCCGGATTGTCGGTTATTATTTGGTGAATGACTTCTTATATCATCATCGATCCCAGCACTTGTCGCTGTCTTCTCTCTATATGTATTGTATCAACCCTTT
>NW_003203799.1:0-2107 GCF_000006405.1 Perkinsus marinus ATCC 50983
TAGGCCCGATTCTAGAGCGCGACCGATGACCTCCTGCCAATTCCTCGTCGACGTGAGCTATCATCATTCGGCAACCCGCTTGAAAAATCTGGTCTTCGAGAGGAAGGAATTCATCATCTATGACCTGCGTAGTTTGCCGGTGGTAACCCCGCTTGATGACCGCCATCCCAGCGTCACCAAACCAGACACTACCCAGGCAGCTCCAGCCTCAACACGTTGATGGTCTCCACAATGATTTGGTAATATGGGGCGCCCTGATCCAAGAAGGGTCATGAGAATGATCATCTCAAAATGGGTGCTTTGTTTCACAGGAAAGACTCCCTCCACCAGCAGCCAATGACCAGCTGCCTGATCTCGAGTATGCGGGCCTGTATGACCATCAGCAGCCACTGAAGGAGCCTATCGAACAACATAGGTGATTTGCGCAAAGTGTGGTATAGCATGGGCTTTGGGGGACTATGGTGTAACCCAATAATCCCCCAAACCTCATCGTGCTGTCAGCTATGTGATCACATCAGGAAAGGCCAGTTCACTGCAGTGAGTGCAGGCAGCGGCGGAGTTCTACTCTTGTTCCTCTACACCTTCCTCGATGCCAACAAGGCTGTTATGGTCTACTGGAGTTACAGTGCTCGGTCTCCCGATGAGAGGTACTGTGGGCAGGAAACTATCGACTTAGCCACGAAATAATCGTCATTTTATGCCCGTCATAATGAGCCATAGGGGTCGAGGTGCTCGAGGATGGTCGTCACTCTTGAGTGAATTCCATGCGGGCTTCTCGGTACTCTGCATCCCCTAATTCCGATCGAGCTCTGTATACCATGTAGATACTCAGCAGGATCCATGGTTCTCGCTGAGAATGTCCTGTCACTCGTGGCTTCACTGAGCATATCCCTGGTATGTCTTGGTTCGAGACAGTGCCATTCGATGTGGTCTACTCGCTACTTCCTTCGACTCATCCCCAGCGCCCTCAGTTTCACTATGGCCAGAGTAAGGCAGCGAAGTTCTAGGCGCATAGAGCAGGATTATTAGATTCTGGGCCTGCGAGCGTTGCAATACATCGATGCTGGTACGTTGAAGGTGATGTCCCAAGCAGTCCTTCCGACCAATGCCATCCTTTCTAGTTTGCTCATGGGCACTAGGTCGGTAACGGGTTCATTCGTTTGGCATTTTCTATGCATCGATATTCTCATTCTGAGGTACGAAGATCTTTCCTCCTAGGCATCAAAAATGCCTCAAAACTTCCGCAAACACTTAGTGTTTACGGAAGTTTTGAGTTGACGCGCCCCATGAAACTTATAGTCTATAAGTTTCATGGTGCGCGTCAACGATCTTCGTGATTCTGAATGTGATGGATTTGCTTTCGAGTTGTCATTCAAGTCTTCCATCACTGGTGTTCACTTCCAATCTTAATGAGAATCGCTATAGATACTCGGTCATACAATTGCAATGCCTCCTGCTCGTATTCGTGACAACCGCGGCCTTCTATGAGATACGAGTATTCGAGGAGCGACAGTTCGCAACGATCAGCCAGGGACTGCCCCTTTTCTTGGCGACTTTGACGTTCACCAGCATCGGTGCCGTGTACTCCGAGAAGTGTATCAAAGCTGGTGGCGATGTCCCTTTCTATTACCAGAAGGTCCCTCGATAGCGGCTGTCGTATTCAACTGTAGTTCCACTCTGTTTCAGGCGATGCTGTCGATAGCAAGCTGTCTATGCGTGGGGACTCTCATGGTCATAGCGCCTGTTATTGATGGTGACGCTACTCGGAGGTTGAGTCATCTTTTCGACCACTGGGATGAGCGTACACTCATCGCCCTGGTGTCGTGGACCTTGTCGAGTTGGACGGCAGGTATCGTTGTGAAATGGTTGTCTGTTGTGATCAAGAACATAGCACAATGTGTGGCAATACTCATCACATATTTCATAACGAGCATTTTCTTACTCCACGAGTACCCTTCCTTTGCTGCTGTTCTCCTGGCTTGTGCGGTACTACAATCATCATTCATGTACGTATCGACTATCCTTCCCCGGTATAAGTGACTGAATTCGATGGCGGCCATTCTCGCAGGTCATTTCCACCTTCTCCATCAGTCTTGTGTTGTGATAA
>NW_003214880.1:0-1284 GCF_000006405.1 Perkinsus marinus ATCC 50983
GTCAATGTCGAAGTCAGAATCAATATGATATCCATGTAATAACATCAGGTTATCTAAAGACTAGTCAGACTATTCGTTACATGATAGTATCATCTAATCATGATGATACTGTTATCATCTAATCTGTTATCATCATGATACTGATGATAACAGAGGTTCACAGCAGGATGTAAATGAGAAGGAAGGTCAATTATTAGCCGCAGAGTTTGGTGTGGAGACATTTCGGGCTCCACAGCCCATAATGGGCCGCCCATTTTAGCTGTGCCTCGGCGGAGCGAAGCAATGCATTTTTCCTTTTTTCCTCGGGCTGCGCAAATGGGACGGCGTCCCATTTGCGGGTTACGTCGTAACGTGCGAGTAGGCGAAGCGATACAGTAAAAGCTTTCACCTAGTGATAGACTCCTGCCATAACATGCAAAATATTCATAGTTTCGCCGAGATTCCGCGAAATCTCACGATATGAGAACGAGAGAAAATAAATCCGCGGTAGGTCCACGAGAATTCTCGCCCATTCTCATCTCGCCAAAATGCCGGGGAGTCCGCGTCACCGATGGAGGCACGTTGAATGTAAGTAAGAGGATTTTGGCAAAGTCAACTGCCCAATTCAAGTCCCACGTGAGCAGCATCGAAGAGATCTGTAGGCTGGCATACTCGTGCTTCAAGCTCGAATTGCCTCATACTAGTATATACGACAAATTTGTCAAACCCCTGGTACTGGTCTCGAATCATATCTAGAAACTGCTCCGCGGAATGCAACCTATCTCAGCAAATACTCTGTGGTGGAGTTTATGGAACTTACGTATGATGTTCTGAGACAGAGTCGTGAACTCTCCGACTGTGGGGATTTATGTCCCTTCTCGGATGAGGCGACCATTAGAGGTATAACAGGGAGCGTGTTGAATGTCACGGTAAGATATGTGGATGGGAGCCGGCGAGCCTCGAGAACGACTTGTTGACTTGAGAGTGGTGAAAGATACAAGTGGAGAAAGTTTCTCCAGTATCTCCGAGAAACTGTTCACTTCAGTATCTCGCCCGAGCCGGTGTTGAGATTACTCGAGTTAAGGCTTTATCGTTTGATGGAGCGTCAAATTTTGGTGGGCACAAGAAAGGAGTCAGGGGGTACTTCAATCCTGACATAATATACTGCAACTGCTGAGCGCACGCCCTGGCAGTTTGTTGTACGGGAAGACTTAGAGCAGCACTAAAAGAAACCAGTAGTGGTCTCGAAGTAGATGTGCTTCTTGGTGGTTCGGTCGCGTCGTTAGACGGAGGTGTAGAGGGAGT
>NW_003202650.1:0-1294 GCF_000006405.1 Perkinsus marinus ATCC 50983
CGAGACATAGACCCTCAGCAGTGTCTCAACTATATCGTATACACTAATTGGGTTGAAATCCGGAATCAAGTATCACTTGTAGAGTATCGGTAATTGTGTTTGGTGATCTGGACCCGAGTCATAGACCCTCAGCAGTGTCTCAACTATATCGTATACACTAATCGGGTTGCAATTCCGGAATCGAGTATCACTTGTAGAGTATCGGTAATTGTGCTTGGTGATCTGGAGCCGAGTCATAGACCCTCAGCAGTGTCTCAACTATATCATATACACTAATCGGGTTGCAATTCCGGAATCAAGTATCACTGCTAGAGCATCGGTAATTGTGTTTGGTGATCTGAAGCCGAGTCATAGACCCTCAGCAGTGTCTCAACTATATCATATACACTAATCGGGTTGCAATTCCGGAATCAACTATCACTGCTAGAGTATCGGTAATTGTGTTTGGTGATCTGAAGCCGAGTCATAGACCCTCAGCAGTGTCTCAACTATATCATATACACTAATCGGGCTGCAATTCCGGAATCAAGTATCACTTGTAGAATATCGGTAATTGTGTTTGGTGATCTGGAGCCGAGTCATAGACCCTCAGCAGTGTCTCAACTATATCATATACACTAATCGGGTTGCAATTCCGGAATCAAGTATCACTTGTAGAGTATCGGTAATTGTGCTTGGTGATCTGGAGCCGAGTCATAGACCCTCAGCAGTGTCTCAACTATATCATATACACTAATCGGGTTGCAATTCCGGAATCAAGCATCACTACTAGAGCTTCGGTAATTGTGTTTGGTGATCTGGAGCCGAGTCATAGATCCTCAGCAGTGTCTCAACTATATCATATACACTAGTCGGGTTGCAATTCCGGAATCAAGCATCACTGCTAGAGTATCGGTAATTGTGTTTGGTGATCTGAGGCCAAGTCATAGACCCTTAGCAGTGTCTCAACTATATCATATACACTAATCGGGTTGCAATTCCGGAATCAAGCATCACTACTAGAGCATCGGTGATTGTGTTTGGTGATCTGGAGCCGAGTCGTAGACCCTCAGCAGTGTCTCAACTATATCATATACACTCATCGGGTTGCAATTCCGGAATCAAGTATCACTTGTAGAGTATCGGTAATTGTATTTGATAGTCTGAAGCCGAGTCATAGACCCTCAGCAGTGTCTCAACTATATCATATACACTAATCGGGTTGCAATTCCGGAATCAACTATCACTTGTAGAGTATCGGTAATTGTGTTTGGTGATCTGGAGCCGAGTCATAGACCCTCAGCAGTGTCTCAAC
>NW_003213202.1:0-1075 GCF_000006405.1 Perkinsus marinus ATCC 50983
AAATCTACTCATTCCAATTACAAGACAGAATTGCCCTGTATTGTTATTTCTTGTCACTACCTCCCTGTATCAGGATTGGGTAATTTGCGCGCCTGCTGCCTTCCTTAGATGTGGTAGCCGTTTCTCAGGCTCCCTCTCCGGAATCGAACCCTAATTCCCCGTTACCCGTCAACGCCACGGTAGGCCAATACCCTACCGTCCATAGCTGATAGGTCAGAAACTTGAATGGTCCATCGCCGGACAAGCCGTGCGATTCGCCGGGTTATTATGAATCACCAACAAGGACTAGGCGGAGCCTAGGTTGGTTCTGTATCTAATAAACGCAGCCCTTCCGAAGTCGGGCCTTGACGCATGTATTAGCTCTAGAATTACTACGGTTATCCAAATAGTAATCGATCACCAAATAAACTATAACTGTTTTAATGAGCCATTCGCAGTTTCGCCGTTTAAAGCTTATACTTAGACATGCATGGCTTAATCTTTGAGACAAGCATATGACTACTGGCAGGATCAACCAGGTGATTGCATCAATGCAATGCTTGCGAGCTTCCGATTAAATCCAAGGATATAATCAAAAGTCGTAGCGTGCTCTGATGGTCACTAAATATCGCACGAAGCGATACCCTTGCGATCTCATATCCATCAAAGATGAATAGTCGAAAGCGAGGTCCGGTCTTCCGGTTCACGCCAAGAGTCGCAACAAAAAACACAAAGGGTTTGCATAACTAGTCGTATAAATACAACTGCTATACTAACCTTGGTCTATTGCTGCATCATGCAAATCTTGTATTAGATTTGCGGGTAGGATAAATCCACCCGACTTTCCCACAATGAGCGGGTACTAATACAAAACCCCATGAAAATCAATGATATTTTTCAATATCATGAATCCTTCGAATAAACCGGAATACTCGACGCTGACCGATTTGGCAGCTATCGAATACCCAAAATATATCGAAATGTCAGTCATCCTGATCGCCGCCGGCAGATCAGGAGTGATGTCCAAAACTCCCAATTTGGGAACTCGGACATCACAACAGTCCTTTCGCAGATCAGCCACCACAATTATATAAAA
>NW_003203204.1:0-1393 GCF_000006405.1 Perkinsus marinus ATCC 50983
CGCAGTTGGTTCGCCATGGTAAAGAGCTCAAGAGCGTAAGTCTCGTGTGGTAGCGTTATGGTGCAGGAGTGATGGTAGTCGGAGTTACAGCGACGGGGAAGTCGACGTGCTCTACGATCCTCTCCAGAGCGTTGTCACAGCTTTGTCTGGATGGTTCGACGGACCCCGCTCACCAAGTGACCAAGGTTATGGCCTTGAACCCGAAGAGTATCTCTATGGAGGAACTGTACGGCAGCTTCAATGAGAACACTGGTCAGTGGTCTCGAGCCATTCATCGCAGTATTGATGTGAGTTTTCAGGGGAATGGTCGGACGGGTTGGTGGCCATTCTGGTGAGGGAGGCCTTGAGTGATACTTCCGATAACAAAAAGTGGGTGCAGTTTGACGGACCTGTGGATGCTATTTGGATTGAAAATATGAACACTGTGGGATGAACGACCTCAGTTCAGTACTCGAGGCAGAGTCCGTTGATCAGGTGCTGGATGACAACAAGATGCTTTGCCTGAATAATGGGGAGAGGATAAAACTCGCCCCGACCATGACGATGATGTTCGAGGTACGTTGTTACTTTGGTGGCAAGCAAGGCTGCATGGAATTTCATTCTAAGGTGAATGACCTAGCTGTAGCCTCGCCGGCTACTGTCTCACGATGTGGTATGGTATTGATAGAACCTGTTCACTTGGGGTGGAGAGCGCCTATTGATACGTGGAAGGAAGTATTCTCGATAGCGGCTCCTGAGGCTTTTAGTCGATCGTTATGCAGATACGCTCGCAGTCTTACCCAAAGTATGCTGCAGACCTGCATCGACATGTTGTTGATCTATGCGATGTCACGTTGCCGTTCATACGCTCTCACCTGAAGGAGGCTCCGGGTATTCCTAGTGTCGATGCTAATCTATGCAAGTGAGCTCATGCACGGCCGATGAATGCTGATGAAGGCAACCTGTTAGGTCGTTCATGGACTTGTGCGATTCCTTCGTCAACGACAGTAACGGCTTTGAAAGAGTGAGTATCAGTGTGGTGATCCTGATAGGTGATATGCCAATACACATTGATGTAGGTGATGCCATTAGAGCCCGAACAAGAGGAGCCGACAATCAAGCCGTCCAAGAGATCGGATGCCTCCAATGATAAGTTGTTGAGAATGTACTTGATCGTGGCGGCTGTCCGCAGTCTCGGTGGTAACCTGCACGAAACCAGTCGAGGGGAGTTCTTGGTAATGCAGCCTCGATTGTCGGGAGGGGCATCGCCGGTTCCCTAGGAGTTCATGAGACCCCATTTCGAGAGCATCTGTCCCGACGTGGTGGATTTCGATGATTTATATTCTGTAGCGGTGGATCCAGAGAAGGGTACTAGCTCGAGGAGATGGGGTTATAATGGGGTCCGCCGTCGACG
>NW_003201274.1:0-1040 GCF_000006405.1 Perkinsus marinus ATCC 50983
TCATCTCTGCTCCCCCTAAGGATGACACTCCTATGTTCGTGATGGGTGTTAACAACAAGGAGTATACGTCCGATCTCAAGGTTGTCTCCAACGCCTCGTGCACTACTAACTGCTTGGCCCCTCTTGCTAAGATCATGAACGACAACTTTGGTATCGTCGAGGGTCTCATGTCCACAATTCACGCTACTACTTCCACTCAATTGACCGTCGATGGTCCCTCAAAGGGTGGTAAGGACTGGAGAGGAGGCCGTTGCGCTGCTGCCAACGTCATTCCTTCCTCCACCGGTGCCGCCAAGGCCGTCGGTAAGGTCATCCCCTCTCTCAACGGTAAGTTGACTGGTATGTCCTTCCGTGTCCCTACCCCTGATGTTTCTGTTGTCGATCTTACCTGCCGTCTCGAGAAGGCTGCCACCTACGACGAGATCGTTGCCGCCGTCAAGGAGGCCTGTGAGGGTGACATGAAGGGTGTCATGGGTATCACTTATGATGATGTCGTCTCCACTGATATGTGCAACGACAAGCATTCTTCCATCTTCGATGTTAAGGCCGGTATCGCTCTTAATGAGCACTTCGTCAAGCTCGTCTCCTGGTATGATAACGAGTGGGGTTATTCCAACCGTCTTGTTGACCTCGCTGTTCATATGAGCAAGGTTGACGCCACTGCATAAATAGATATGCTACAGCCATTTTTCTGATCTACAACCTTCCTTCATGGCTGAATGCCAATTTCCTAAACGATGTTGTTGTATTCGCGTTCAATATAGGGGGACGATATTGGAATTGAGCTGTATCGATTAGATTCTCAATAGGGGGATTTCAGTGCATCAAATGTTAACTGACTCTTAAAATGTTCAGTTGCAACACGTTTCTGGTCTCGCGTTCTTCGTCATAATCCAACACCTCGCGAATGGGGAGTCTCGCAGAATCAGGCAGTAGTTTGTGTTATACAATAACATCAGAGGTGACTCCGAATAGACCCTGAGAATGTGAGGTTCATTGTGATTACCGCAGAACCGCTAAACCGAGAGCATTTACAAGTT
>NW_003204359.1:0-1019 GCF_000006405.1 Perkinsus marinus ATCC 50983
ATGGTCAGTTCTACAGTCCCGGAGTGCTCAGCCCTGAGGCTAGATCTCTCATGTCTTCTCTGCTCTACCATGTGTGACTCCTTCATGAGGGCATCGTCAATCGCCGAGCCGACCTCAGACGGAACTGGTGCCGCGGCTGTCTAACACCAACCTCGTTGTGATACTATCCAGAGGGCTTCGAAGCTCTACTAATCGAAATCACTCTATAGACTGACCTTCTATCTCAACTGAGACGACCGAGAAGCTGGTCCAGCCCGTCCTCAACTTACACGAGCTCTCGAACCTTGTCGGCTCCACTTTTTTTGAACTTCTGCTGTCTCGGAATCCTCATCACTGTGTGATATCAACTTCATATAACTCTTACTGCGTGATGAGAGTACCCCTCTCCGTCTCGACCCTGGAATATATAAATGCCCGCACCACTGAGGAAATCATCATCACTACGCCGTCGACTCTCCTTCTCGTTCTTCGTGACTTTAAAGTAGCCACCATAACCCCACGCTGGAAACACTCTGATTATCGCGACAGGCGGCACTTCTCCCAAATTTTGCGCATCCCCTCGGCGTCCATCTCCATGTCGACCTCCTCTCTCCTCTTGCGTTCACTCAAAGACACAGTCTCTTCCCTCAGCACAGAAGCCTTGCCACGACCAACTACCCAGCTGATATGCTTCATTGAGTCCGCAAACCTGATGAAGCCATCCCTAACATGGTGTACGGCAGTCCGATCGTCGAACCTTGTGAGCTCGTCAGAGCCGACCTCCTCATCGCTCGGTCGGATAATCCTCATGTCGACACTGATGAACACCCGCGGAAGTTGCTCCTTGCCGAGGCCCTCAAGAATAAAAGGTCGACCATCACCCACTGTGGGGTTCGGCGGCCTCAAAACCATCGACTGAAATGACCCCTCGGGGTGATCCTCCTGAGCATACTTACCAAAGCCACAGTAGGAACCTCTTCTCTCTTCAATCGCTCCAATAGATCCTCCAGCCCCAGACCACACTCAGCTCTCATGGCCGT
>NW_003200633.1:0-921 GCF_000006405.1 Perkinsus marinus ATCC 50983
TAGCTATTCTATCGGAGAGCAAAATCGCCGCGTCAAGTAAATTCAAATGGATGGTTTTATGTTGTAACGGTTAGCACTCCAGACTCTGAATCTGGCGATCTGGGTTCAAATCCCGGTAAAACCTTGGTATATGATAGTTATTATATCGGAGAGCAAAAGCGCCGCGTCAAGTTATTTGGTATGTATGGCTTTATGGTGTAACGGTTAGCACTCCAGACTCTGAATCTGGCGATCTAGGTTCAAATCCCGGTAAAACCTTAGCATATAATAGTTATTATTTCAGAGAGCAAAAGAGCTGCGTCAAGTTTATATAAGTGGATGGTTTTATGGTGTAACGGTTAGCACTCCAGACTCTGAATCTGGCGATCTGGGTTCAAATCCCGGTAAAACCTTGATGTATGATAGTTATTCTATCGGAGAGCAAAATCGCAGCGTCAAGTAAATTCAAATGGATGGTTTTATGGTGTAACGGTTAGCACTCCAGACTCTGAATCTGGCGATCTGGGTTCAAATCCCGGTAAAACCTTGGTATATGATAGTTATTATATCGGAGAGTAGAAGCGCCGCGTCAAGTTATTTGATACGTATGGTTTTATGGTGTAACGGTTAGCACTCCAGACTCTGAATCTGGCGATCTGGGTTCAAATCACGGTAAAACCTTGGTATATGATAGTTATTATATCGGAGAGCAGAAGAGCCGCGTCAAGTTATTTGATACGTATGGTTTTATGGTGTAACGGTTAGCACTCCAGACTCTGAATCTGGCGATCTGGGTTCAAATCCCGGTAAAACCTTAGTACATGATAGTTATTCTATCGGAGAGCAAAAGCGCCGCGTCAAGTAAATACAAATGGATGGTTTTATGGTGTAACGGTTAGCACTCCAGACTCTGAATCTGGCGATCTGGGTCAAATCCCGGTA
>NW_003199848.1:0-1318 GCF_000006405.1 Perkinsus marinus ATCC 50983
TGCGACCACGAATCCTCGTTGATGGACTGTGTTCTTGTGAGGCATAACTCTGCTACACATTACTAGTTACCAGCCGATTAGCCGCTATCCACCAGTCATGCATTCAGATACATCCATCGCTCAGTGCTCAACGACACCATCACCAGAAGCACCATCAACGGTATCAGCACCATCATCAGTTGTCAGAGAACAACCTCCAAAATCTGGTCAACGCCAGCCGTGGCTACATGATCCGCAGACTGTCCAGGACTTAGAAGCGTTAATAGGGCGCCTGTCTGAGATCGACAATACCCGCCCTGGTCTTTATCATTTCAAATGCCCTACTCCAGAGGAAGCCATGCGCAGTTCAGCTGTAGGGTCCATACCCGACAAGCTACGCGGTCGTGATCTCTGGCTTTGGCATCCCCATGGTGGCCGATGCCCGGTTTGTAACAGTGCTGACATTACCTCGGTCAAGCAGTTGATCCCAGCCAAGGTTGCTTACAGTGATGAAGTCGACGGAGCCTGGCATTCTCGTCTGATATCGACTAGACGGCGATGTGGTAACCCACAGTGTCAGCATTGCTTTAGCAGCCTCAACTATAAGTATATTGATACCTTGCCCGATATCGTCAGTGATGGGATCTTAAGTCGGTTCGTGCTGGGCAAACAGAGCATAATTCCAGTATCAATCATCCGACGGCTACGGGATGGCGGGCTAGTGAGTAGGGAGGCAGAGGTGATAAGGGGTTTGGAGAGCGTAGCTCTTGGTAGGCGACGGGCATTTTTCAATGAGTATAAACGACGATGTGAGAATGGAACCCTAATCTCCACCGTGTCAGCTTCCGCGAGGGAAATCTGCCGTCTATCGGCGGAGGAGGCTATACCTGATCAACCTGCCCGCATCTCACATTTGGTATTGAAATATGCTCTATTGAAGGACTTCGAGCTGCATAAAGCAGATCTTCTACGGGAACTGAGCTCCCATAAAGTTCAATTTAGCCTGAGTATTGATCATACTCGATCTGTACCTAAACGGGTGAGTACGAACCGTAATGGCTATTTGGTGGTATTCGTGGCCGATGGTGGAATGGTTCTGAATGCAGTATCGACAGAGTCGACGAGCATGGCCGAGTTGGCGCCGGCATTGGCGCAGTTGAAAGATAATATCAGCACTGATGTGGTGACGATATTCGTAGATCGGGATTGTTGTCAGACGGTTGGTGACAACAACAGGCGATTGATAGCCAAGGCACTCGATAGGGAGCCGGAGACTATCGAGTTAAAACTAGATGCACTCCACTGCATCTTCAGATTGCTGAGAAACACCGCCGATAAT
>NW_003206813.1:0-1771 GCF_000006405.1 Perkinsus marinus ATCC 50983
CCTCGGGGTCGACAAAGTCAAGAGGTGGAGGGTTGTAAAGCTGTGGGGACAGCTGGTAATGAAGTTGGAGATGTAGATACCCGGGGTCACAGTGTCACCAAGAGTACACAGAAGGATCGATGCAGGGACGGGACCAGTAGAGGTAGGTACTACCAAAGTACAATCTGGACCGAAGCCAATAACATCACGACCAAGGAGTCCATCGGAGGAACCAGCCAGCAGACTATGAGTAACATAGGGCGACCAAGCAACGTGGTGGGGGTTGCCAGAACTGTCGTAGACGGTGAGGGTCGTATGCAATAGACAATGACTGATGGGGCCGCCTTTGTGACTAGCGGTATCAAAAGCAACTGGATCGACTAGAGTGAGAGTCGATGATGGCAAGTGGCGTTGTAAGTGAAGAGCGGCAGTATGAGTGATGACTGAGCGGGTACAACCAGTATCGACTTCAAGACGGAGAGCACCGAAAGCTGGACAGCGCAAGGTGCAGTGGGCAGGAATAGGGCTCGAAGACAAAGTAGTGCAAGACTTGACAACCTGAGATGATGAAGTGGTTGAAGTGTCAGACTGAGGTGGCTTCTCGTGTTTGTATGGGCAGTCGGGACGGCGGCAAATCCCATTTGCGACATAGTACATGCATACGTTGTTGGTAAGGCAAAAGTCTCGCAGGGGTTGACTCAACGGCGGGCCACGCGTGGGGGCACGAGAGGGACCAGCATTGTCGGCAGATTTTACCGGATTAGAGTTAGTAGAGAGAGCACCAGAGGGCCTAGAAGCTGTACCGTGGGACTTAGAGTTCTTGTTGAAGTCGGGGTTCTGTCGCAGATGACGGTGGAGTCTGTTGGCCAGGTCGTCGACGGTGTCACAACCAGCATAGATGGTGGAGGCTAAGGTGCGTAGACGAGGATAAAGCGAGCGACGGTATACACGCAAAAGCTGGGCATCGGTCACAGAATAGCCAACGGAATCGGCCTCGTACTTGAGGAGAGACAGGCGATCAGCGAGGGCCAGGACAGTTTCGCCATAGTGCTGCTTGAAGTCGTCGAACTTGTCATCGAGATTGTCGTGAGAGTTGGATATGTGATACTCTTGCTCAGCCCAAGAAGCACCTTCGCGAACCATAGCGGCATAGTCTTTCATCCAGAGATCACGGGGTAGACAGGAGCGTTGGACGGCTTGTCTGAGGGAGGTCTTGGCGGGCTCGTCGAACGCGCGAAGTAGAAGGAGCCAAGCTTGGCGCTCGGAGAGATCGGCCTGGACAACTTCTTGGTAGAGGTTGTTGAGGAAAGATGTGATGCTTCGGTCGTCAGTACGGCCACGATAGGGGGTGTTGTTAGGCAGAGTAATACAGCGGACAACATTGAGATACTTAGTGGAAGTGGTGTCGTGCGCAGAGTCTGTACCCGAAAGGCTGAGATTGTCGGTGACAAGTAGACTAGGGGTCTGTGGTTGCCCGGGTGTGCTGAGGGGGATCTGTGGTGTTTGAGTGACGGCGGAAGGGGCCGCCGAAACACACGGGGTGGGCTTGTAGTAGGAGTGGAAAAGTTTGCGCATCTTGGCTCTGGTCGCAGGCGATGCCCCGTTGACGCGGAACTGGTCATCGAGGTCGGAGGTAGTGAGATATCGAAGGTTGTCGATAGAGTCAAGGCCGAGGAACTCGAGAAGAGGCCCGGGTTCTCCACCATGTGCCATGACTGATGCTCAACAGGAGGTAGATAGGGGTTAGGGGTTACACAACACGTGATTCCATGGACATTCCATGTTCGTGCGA
>NW_003207984.1:0-1041 GCF_000006405.1 Perkinsus marinus ATCC 50983
TTTTTCTCCGCCAGGTTGAGCTTATGCACCCTCATTTGTCCCAGTCATCGAACTGACTTCCACAATAGAGTAAGTCAGGGTAATCGGATCTGCCTTAAAACTGAATTCGTGCTGGTAGTCGATCTGCTCTGTTGGCCTTGAGCAGGCTATACCATACAGACATTTATTCGGTCAATAGGGGCAGCTATGCCTTCGGACTACTTAATTTACAAATCAACTCAGTGGATAGGGGCAGCTATGCCTTCGGACTACTTAATTTACAAATCAACTCAGTGGATAGGGGCAGCTATGCCTTCGGTCTACTTCATTTACAAATCAACTCGGTGGATAGGGGCAGCTATGCCTTCGGACTACTTCATTTACAAATCAACTCGGTGGATAGGGGCAGCTATGCCTTCGGACTACTTCATTTACAAATCAACTCGGTGGATAGGGGCAGCTATGCCTTCGGACTACTTCATTTACAAATCAACTCGGTGGATAGGGGCAGCTATGCCTTCGGACTACTTCATTTACAAATCAACTCGGTGGATAGGGGCAGCTATGCCTTCGGACTACTTCATTTACAAATCAACTCAGTGGATAGGGGCAGCTATGCCTTCGGACTACTTCATTTACAAATCAACTCGGTGGATAGGGGCAGCTATGCCTTCGGACTACTTCATTTACAAATCAACTCGGTGGATAGGGGCAGCTATGCCTTCGGACTACTTCATTTACAAATCAACTCGGTGGATAGGGGCAGCTATGCCTTCGGACTACTTCATTTACAAATCAACTCAGTGGATAGGGGCAGCTATGCCTTCGGACTACTTCATTTACAAATCAACTCGGTGGATAGGGGCAGCTATGCCTTCGGACTACTTCATTTACAAATCAACTCGGTGGATAGGGGCAGCTATGCCTTCGGACTACATTATTTAGAAATCAACTCAGTGGATAGGGGCAGCTATGCCTTCGGGCTGCACAGTTCAGAAATAGACTCGGTGGAAAGGGCCCGCTATGCCTTTGAGCTGCACGATTTATGGATCGACTCGGTCA
>NW_003204478.1:0-1187 GCF_000006405.1 Perkinsus marinus ATCC 50983
CTCCGTCTAACGACGCGACCGAACCACCAAGAAGCACATGTACGAGACCACCACTGGTTCTTCTAGTAGTCTTCCCGTACAATGATACAATAGGGCGAGCGAAATTGGCAATAGCCTTTCTTATCCGCGGCAAGGCGGAAAATTCATTCTTCCTAGCATGCCGCCGCCAGGCGGAGCCAAAGAATGACGTTTTAGCCAGCCGCCCTCAGAGGGTGGAACATATAATCTCATTGCCTTCTAATTTCAATTTGAAATTTTCAAACGGCAATGAGATGATACCGTTGCGGTTTGGGTTTACTGCACCAAGCCATCGGAAGGGCCCCTTCATTGCAGGCAATCTCTTTTCGGCAAACATGACATCGATCGCTCCGCTGGCACGCATAGGTTAAGCGCTCAACGCTTGTGCACGTGCCCCCGGTTGCGGGATTATTAAACAGATTATCGGTTTATGATGTTGATAGTAGCTCTATTATAGTTAGTATCACTATCATTTCCTAATGGTTAACTCCCTAGACAACGACGCTCTTGAGTTAGCACTGGGAAGACTCGACCTTGAGCCAAGTGACACCGCAGAGATTAGGAAATGGTTGAACTCTCCTGCTCTCGGTTCCTGCTTCTCCTCGTACGACTTCGTGTACGACCCCATCGACAATGATAGGCTGGACAACATCCTGAGCAAGCTCCTTGAACTGGACGCAGTTCCGCCTGCTGAGGCCCGAAACTTCGTCTCACTTTGGGCGGGGGCCATAGTTACAATGTCCCCCCCGCTCGAGGACGACGAGGAAGAGGACCCAGTAGACTATGCTCGCAACATCTTCTCGGAAATCTTCCATGGCGGCCTTGTCCATGGGGAGCGGCTCCCGGTTACCTTGTGGCTAGCTACGGTCCTCGCCACCGCATCAACCAAGAGGCGATTCAGGCTGGCCCGAAGCACCAGGCTGGGTAATGAGCGACTACAAGGCGAGGCGTTAGTGGGAGCCCTTCTCCAGAAGGGGGAGCTGGTTGTGAAGGTAGACGCCACTGGTCAAACTCAGGAAACCTTCATGACACCGCACAGTGCTGAAGGGACTGAGAACAGTGTGCAGGTGAGAACCACATTAGCAACCCCTTCCCGCATCACAGAGAAGCACCGAGAGACCCCCCGAATAAGTCCAGTCAATGTCTTCAAACTACCCCTTGAGCATGCT
>NW_003207594.1:0-1418 GCF_000006405.1 Perkinsus marinus ATCC 50983
AGCACCTTCCTCCTCGTCGCATCAGGCCGTGCTAATCTCAACCATACCGGTAGCTGTCGTAGTAGTAGTTCATCGCTCGTCATTGGGTGGTGAAGACCTACACACTGTATCAACCAGAAACCCATAATTTCCCCGAGACAAACCCATTTTGAAATTTTCCCACATGGCTAGGAACACATTCTTCAATCAACGTCACTTTTCGAACACATTTATCAAGCCCTGGAGGACCTTATTTCGCCATACCATCACTGAGTCAACACCTCTCAAACTTTATGATTACCAGTGATATCCACCCTTCCTGTACAGGGAGGCTCCGAAGACCAAAGGAGATGAGGTCGGACAGAAGGGAGGAACTCGAACGCTCTACTGCTATGATCATCATGACGGAGATACACCTGTCGGAGATCGTTATATAGTTCTGGAAAATATGACCGCTTTCCTCAGCTGAGCTCAGGAGCACTTCTACCTTACGAATTCGGGTAGGAGTGTACGGGAACCATCACGAACCTCCCGAAAATTCCCCAAAACTTTCATTTTGTCACCAACACATGCATGCATATTTTCCAACACTGTCGTTATTAAAATGCCCATCAAACTACCGTCGTCAATCCTGGTAGTAGGGTTCTCAAGGCCTGCACTATATGCGAAACTTGCCGGTCTATGAAAGCTGTCGATGAGCTCACTACAGCAGTAGTAGGCGAGAACACGTCCACGTAACTAGCAGTATCATAGACTCCAACAAAGTATCGTTACGAGGCTTACAGGCCAGACAGATGGTCGCCATCACCGTTGATAAGCTGAAGGGAAAATACTGAGGAGTAATGGCAGGAGGCGGGCTCACTCGAAAGGGTCTTTTCCGGAGCTCCGGCATACCTCCAAAAGCGGCTATGCGAGATTGAAGTGCTTTATTAAATGCATCATAGAAAAACTCATGATCGATGTGGACTTGGGCGTTTCTATGGAGTATCCTGAGGTTGAGCGACAAAGATACGGATGAGGTCCAAAGATACTCCCTCACCTGCAAGATGTGTACGCTGATGGGTTATACGAAGCAACGCCGTAAGACCTCCCAGAAGGACCGACCACCTCCACCACTCCCACGTCACGATGCTTGCTCTTACTCTTCCTTATATCGTTAGCTTGCAATGTGACGGGCTGTAACACAACGACTATTCGTAAATGCCTTTGGTCGCTCCTACTAGTATAAGCGAATTGCTCATTTTTTTCTCCCCGATTTCACTCAGTTGTACCACTGGCAACTTCCCATCACCCTTCCGAGAGGCGCCACTCAATGCCGTATCAAGGCACCGTATAGTACGACGCATATAGGAAGCGGAGCTATTCCGAATCCTACCACGGGTACAGGGGTAAATCTTGCATCTTGCATTTCCTCACGCGACATATATAGCTGATCGATT
>NW_003216776.1:0-1371 GCF_000006405.1 Perkinsus marinus ATCC 50983
TGCATTGCGAGTACCCATTGTCTGAGTTCGTTCATTGTCGTTTCTTGGACAAGGTTATCCCAGTCCTTTGTATTTTGCACTGACATTCTGATAAGACATTTGCTGAACCCTCCGACCTCATTGAATAATCCTAATGGGTCGTGCCATCGCTGAACGATGGATATGACTTCTCTGCGAGAGAGACACTGACCTTCACTGAGAGCAATCTGCTCATTGCTCTGTAATTCCGGGAAGACCTGGGCTATGGCATCCACCTCAGGATCCCAGAGGTACCCTAAGAAGGATTTCCATGAGTGTTGATCGGCCTTCCGAAGCTGATCTAAGGCCTTAGCTCGTCGCTGACCCTCCCACAATCCAGCAATAACCTCTCTACTGACGTGGAAGTTCCCGGATGTTTTCACCCCTTCCGAGGGGAATCCGTATTGAGCAAAGCCCCATCGGGCCCACATAAGCTTCTTGGCACCGGCCGATGGGCTGTGATTTTCACGTACTTGGCCATCATCTACGTAGAATTTACATCTCAGTGACTTCGAACGAGATGGTTCAGGAGTCTCATGATTGACGTCGATCTCAATGTCGACGATAGTAGAGCTCGAATCCGGCTCGCTCACCTCCTTAGTGTCATCTGGTTCGGATTCTAGGGTAGTAGGGCCATCAGTACCCAGAAGAGAGGTTTCGTGTCCTACGCGGATGAGCTTATCAATTTCTTCCTTAACGAGATCTTCTCCCTCAAGTAATGTACATGGGGAGAAGTTGAACCCGAACGGGAGGGCTGTGAATCTCAGCCTCCGAGAATCTGCGACACAGCAAGTCCATTTCCTATCCTGTGGTACTATATTAATCCTCCAAAACGCTTTGGAGAGGTCGAAAAGACCGACCCAAACGTAGGCTCTCCAGCCAACGAAAGCTTGTAGCAGAGCTTGAGGGTTGTGCCATCCCGGCCTAGTGTACGTATTGCACGTACGTGCGTCTAGACAGAGACGGCATTTGGTATGTCGTGTGGCGGAGTACACCGGGACTAGAGAGATGTAGTGACGATCCTGTAGTGCAGGATCAGACTCATCTGGTGGATATCTTGGCAAATCCTTCGGGAGTTCTTCGGCAAATCCCTGCTGAACAAGTTGATCGACCTGAGTACGGAACATCTGCAATTTTTCGGGTGACGATTCCAGCCTTTGTCTCAGAGCTCGGTCTCGATGCCAGGCCTGTGCGAACGACCTTGGTGGTCGTGTGATATCTTTCCAAGGTATCTGTACTTGGACTCTCCCTCTGGGCGCGCTCTCGTCTGGCGGCCCAATGGATACAGCTAGTGGCGCATCTAATGATGCTCTTTTCCCTCCGTGTAATCCTGCTGTGTGACAGTGATCATTT
>NW_003214615.1:0-1190 GCF_000006405.1 Perkinsus marinus ATCC 50983
CCGACGATACCCACCGCTTTTGCTTCCATGTTGGTTGCGTCGCGCCCCGAGCATTTTCTCGCATTTTTCGTGCATTTGGATATCTCATGAAAGACTGTGGTCCAATCTTTTTAATCTGCATTTTTCCCATATAGTGAGTTTCAGGCTCTATTTTCACCATAGATCCAAGGAGCTTCCCATCCCACAAATATATGCTAGTCTGAGGAGCCATAAGGCAGCACAACGGTTGCCTAACTCATAATGTTAAGCTATGATAGCTGTTCGTCTGAGGCGGAAATTTCGGCTTCAGATCACCAAACACAATTACCGATGCTCTAGCAGTGACACTCGATTCCGGAATTGCAACCCGATGAGTGTATATGATACATTTGAGACACTGCTGAGGATCTATGACTCCGCTTTAGACTATCAAACACAATTACCGATACTCTAGCAGTGATACTCGATTCCGGAATTGCAACCCGATTAGTGTATATGATATAGTTAAGACACTGCTGAGGGTCTATTACTCGGCTTCAGACTATCAAATACAATTACCGATACTCTACAAGTGATACTTGATTCCGGAATTGCAACCCGATTAGTGTATATGATACATTTGAGACACTGCTGAGGATCTATGACTCCGCTCTAGACTATCAAACACAATTACCGATACTCTAGCAGTGATACTCGATTCCGGAATTGCAACCCGATTAGTGTATATGATATAGTTAAGACACTGCTGAGGGTCTATTACTCGGCTTCAGACTATCAAATACAATTACCGATACTCTACAAGTGATACTTGATTCCGGAATTGCAACCCGATTAGTGTATATGATATAGTTGAGACACTGCTGAGGATCTACCACTCGGCTCCAGATCATCAAACACAATTACCGATACTCTAGCAGTGATACTTGATTCCGGAATTGCAACCCGATTAGTGTATATGATATAGTTGAGACACTGCTGAGGGTCTATGCCTCGGCTCCAGATCACCAAACACAATTACCGATACTCTACAAGTGATACTTGATTCCGGAAGTGCAACCCGATGAGTGTATATGATATAGTTGAGACACTGCTGAGGGTCTATGCCTCGGCTCCAGATCACCAAACACAATTACCGATACTCTACAAGTGATACTGATTCCGGAAGTGCAACCCGATGAGTGTATATGATATAGTTGAGACACTGCTGAGGG
>NW_003213886.1:0-2131 GCF_000006405.1 Perkinsus marinus ATCC 50983
TAGGCTCAACAGGAGCATCGATCGTAGTAGTGACAGCCGCAGTCTCAGTAGCGACCGGGTTGGTGGCATCATAATCATCCTTGTCTCTACTGCGAGCTTCCCCGGCTGCCGTCGTGATGGTGACCCCGTCAGTCACAGGGGCTGCAGTAGTAGCAACAACCTGATCGGTCACAGCAGCTGTGCTGGCCGGTTGAGGGGTCGTGATAGTAGTAGTGGGCTCAACAGGAGCATCGATCCTAGTGGCAGTCGCAGTCTCAGTAGCGACCGGGGTGGTAGCATCAGAATCATCCTTGTCTCTTCCCGGAGCTTCCCCAGCTGCCGTGGTGATAGTCACCTCGCCAGTCACAGGAGCCGCAGTAGTGACAGCCACCTCATCGGTCTCAGCGGGCGTACTGACCGGTTGAGGGGACGTCATGATAGTAGTAGGCTCAACAGGAGCATCGATCGTAGTAGTGCCAGCCGCAGTCTCGGTAGCGACCAGGGTGGTAGCATCAGAATCATCCTTGTCTCTTCCCGGAGCTTCCCCAGCTGCCGTCGTGATGGTGACCTCGCCAGTCACAGGGGCTGCAGTAGTAGCAACAATCTCATCGGTCACAGCAGCTGTGCTGACCGGTTGAGGGGTCGTGATAGCAGTTGTAGGCTCGACAGGAGCATCGATCGTAGTAGTGCCAGCCGCAGTCTCAGTAGCGACCGGGGTGGTAGCATCAGAATCATCCTTGTCTCTACCGGGAGCTTCCCCAGCTGCCGTGCTGATGATCACTTCGCCAGTCACAGGAGCTGCAGTAGTGACAGCAACCTCATCGGTCACAGCAGCTGTGCTGGCCGCTACTGTGGCATCGACAGTAGCTTCAGAACCAGTCGTACTCGTTGCTTCGGGAGCTGCTGTCGTACCTCCTTCGCTTGTAGCGGCCTCAGTGACCTCATCCGTGACTGCAGCAGAGGATGTGGAACCTCGGAGAGCCTCAGTCGGTCCACTCGTGCCGCAGAAGCACGGGGCATCCGAGCCGAAGCAGGTGCTCGGCGTCTTCCAATACTTACAATATGACCCAGGGTAAGTTGTGGCACACTCTGTGTCGCAGTCATTGGCGTTGCCCGTCACGGAATTGATGTCCTGGAAAGCACAGAGAGCGACGAAAACAGCGGAGAAAGTCCGTGAAGCCATCATAGATGAATGCAAACGAGCGGCGGGAAGCTGAGACTAACTGGGTGACTAAGAAGGCACATTTCGAGTGTGACTCGCACAATCGGCGACTCACGAGCTGTCATAGCATCCACGATCCATAACCTTGATGACTGCGTCTCATTAGTTGTGGCGAGCATACGTATCGTCCACTCGTTTCACAAGATACTTTACTCAGTGCGGTACACACTCATTGTTCATGAAAGCCGACAAGCTTTTCAGTGAAAACCTCGTCGTGGGGTGAATAATTATTATTCAATAATACAATTACAGAGCGATTCTTGTATCGTGGATGTGAATTGCTTTTAAAGTTGAGGAGGCTGGCGGTGGATTTGCATTGAGAGAAGGGCCGGTTGATGATATTAAACGATCATAGCTTCGCAGTGGGTCGAAGCCTATACATAGCGACACAAATATACAGGGCGTCAAATATAAGTACAGGTCGTCTATAACAGGCTCTCGAGGTCCGAGATGATAGTATTATCCGCTAACAACTCCTTTCGTGCCCATTGGATGACACTTACTTTCTCCATTGATATTAACACGATAGTGTTGAATCGATAGCAAATAGTAGATAACGACGTCGTCTCATTCATCAATAGTCTGATACCTTTCGTCTCTTCCTCATTACAACTGTCCAACACAACGAAAATAAACATAAGTGAATTCGCGTCACAATCATAACAGTACTCGTAGTGCTGCTCAACAAGGCTTCTTTCATTATTGGTGCTATGCCATCCCCAAGGGAGGCCTCCGTACCATTAATGTGTCTACACCATTTTAAAATACTATTTCGCCTTTGACAAATTCCATCGGGCGGGCCATCCCAAGACATACCCTATAGTCAGTTCCGCAGGAGCACGTGATAGGAAGATCAATTTCGTCTGTACGACCAAGTAACCTCAGATTCGACGAATTGTGGGGATCATTAGCTTGGGGCAGGTATGCCAT
>NW_003211558.1:0-1219 GCF_000006405.1 Perkinsus marinus ATCC 50983
AGACGTCCCGTCACAGCTCGTCGCTCAGTAGTGAGCAATAGCTCTCGAATCGGTCTTAAAAGAGATATCCGAAACCGACCTAGAGGCTAGTGGTACTCGCATATGATGGATCTAGCATCGATGGGCGTAGCGTTCCTCCCATGTTTTTCAACTGCACGCTGAGCAACAAGCTTACATATATCGCTCGGGAATTCCACAACGTATCTGTATGATAAGCCCCACTGAAGGTAGCCTTACAACGCATGTTGTTATACCTCATTAATGGAGTGCTATCATCGAACTTATCATGGTCATTATCATACACAACCACAATTACAGACTTCACGCGATTAAGTAGTAGAGCCTCCTGCAGACCCCTACACGCTAAATGTACCTGTTGGTATGACGAAGATTGATGTTATATCATACGAACGATATCTCTTTATGGAGCCATCTTATACTGTATATTGTACGTTCGGAGGACCGACACCATGGCTATATTGAACGGCCCTTCAAACTACATAGTTCTGTAATGATCGGCATTTGCATCTCCATGAAGTGAATGCTCCTAGACCAGCACCAACATCAAATATAGATATACGCTCGAAAACAATCCTGAGCCAATGGGGAGACTGTCTATCCATACGGTCATTCATCCATCTACCGTGGATAAACCTCAGATACCAGTAGTGTGGTATAGATCCAGGCTTCTACCGCAGTTACCAAGTCGTTTGCTACACTATCCCGCAGCTTCTTATTGTCCATCGTTGTTGTGATGACGCCTTGGTGAGGAAAGCATCACCCTCGTAGTACAACTAACGAATGGGAAGGTCAACCATTCCACTTGATTCGACATATTGTCGCTGATCTGCTCATTGAGATAACACTACGCTAAATATAATAGCCGGAGAAGGTCTGATCGAACTTCATCGATGTAGACTATGTTTTATGCTGAAAAGTATCATTAAGATTTATTATACTCTATAGATGCATCATTACTTAGTATTTATTTAGAAATCCCTTGGTTAAGTTCATGATTCATAAACTTAGCCAAAGGATATTTTCACCCGAGGGAGACACATTGTGTGCTACGAATTGGTGCACCAGCATCTTCCAGTAGACTCCCACACAGGAAGCTACACCTGTGCTGCTCTTAGTAAGATCGATTCTGCCAGTCAGGCGGCTACTATGCGCTATGAGCTCATACTATAAGCACGTATCCATATACTCGGCTCGCCTT
>NW_003215373.1:0-829 GCF_000006405.1 Perkinsus marinus ATCC 50983
ATGAGATGGTAGGAGTATTTTTCAGGTTGTTGAGAAGATCAAGCCGTGAGGAATTCCGAAGGCAGTGTAAAGAGTAACTGCTAATAGTGCGTTTTTGAGTTTCACATTATGCTCTGATTCTGAGTTGGAGTTCTGTGTCGCGCGCGTCACGAAATTACATAATGTAGGGGGAGGGGGTACCGAAGTGAGCTCATGTTGGGGAGGACCAGCAGTCCTCAGGGGTAGTGGAAGTCACCGCTCGACGCTTCAGCGTTGACATGTTTTTGTTGTTGCCGTATTAGGGTGTATCGGATCAAGAAGGAGAGGTAGCAGTGATAGAGTCGGACATTAGTGCGTGAAGTCGCGTCATGCCTATGTTCAACCGAGCAGTGCTGAGAAGTGTGATGAGCGCTCCCTCCACTGTGGGACAAGTGAATTTCGCTTCCTCGTCGTGAATAACAGGCTAAAAAATCATACAAGTTGTTTTCCATTATAGCGATTCTATCGAGCTGTGGTGAGGAGTGCGAAGGGCGCTTTTTTCATCGTAGGGCAATTGCATAGTATGTTCCCATGGTGAATTTCTGGCAGGAAACATTCGCATGGAAAAATTCACTTTGATTGTTTCCCATCTTCCTGTAGGGTTTGCTAGTAGTAGTAGTAGTAGTAGTAGTAGTAGTAGTAGTAGTAGTAGTAGTAGTTAATACTCAAGGAGAGTTGTTTTTTTGAATGCTACGATTATCCCCACCGTTGTGGGGCCGAGGTGGCATATTCCATGCAAGGATTAGGACGACAGAAGCGTTCATGCTTAGGGCGGTGAAATATGAGCTCGTCTGAAGCAGTAAGATGCGTA
>NW_003203520.1:0-1787 GCF_000006405.1 Perkinsus marinus ATCC 50983
CTCGATGGGACGTGTCCATCGGCTACAAACAAGTAATAATTTCGTGGCGCGCGACATATTCTTAGGCTCTTTTAGGCAGTAGCGATGTCATTGTCATCTGCCTAGCGATGGCCATTGCCGTTGGCATCCTTCTCGGCTTCCACACATATCTAGTACTCACGAATCAGACCACGATAGACTTCCAGTCCAACGTATATGAGGCTAGAGTGGCTAAACAGCAGGGGCGACTTTTCATGTAGTGCTCAGGACAGTGTCGTCGTCGATGGTTGTGATTGAATTGATTTTCATTACCAGAAATCCTTTCGATTTGGGACGGGCCAGGAATTTCCATCAAGTTTTTGGAGACTGCGCGTTCTGTTCATTCCGATGGATGATACCGTGGGCCAGTTCGAAGGTGAGCCGTCACGCGCCACAAAATTATGATGGTCCGTCATTTCCAGCCGGCCCCTAATTGTGATGGTTACATCTGGCCGACTATTGGCGCTAGAGGACATCCTCGAGGTAGTGACGGAGGTAGTCGAAGAAGTGTCCGTCGCCACAAAGGCCTTGCTTCCCGTAACCCTGCAGAGTGAGTGTACCGTTCCATATGACACAGTTTGCAATGAAGGCATGTTGAGTGTGTAGACCAATCCCTTAGCGGGCATTGCTCATTCTTAGTAGTGGTAGTAATGACCAGCCCTCCACACCTCCCCAGCGTCGATCTAAAGGAGGAACTCGTTGATGGCCATCGTGAGGTGATAAAGTAAGTCAATTACAGGAGAGGACAGCGGGCTGAAGAGCTTCTTAGCAAGAGCTCTCGGTGGAATCTGGCAACATTGTTATTACAGAAACGTGGCTGGCTACCAGGTCCACTACAGAGGCGGTCATCGAGACAGCGGAGACCGTAGGCAGTGGCAGCCCATTCTCTTGTCTATCCTCTGCCGACAGCAGTAGCGGCTATCATGTGAGGTTGATACTCAAAACGGGCGCTTCGAGATTCATTCAGATCATCGAAAAGCGTTTGAGCGAAGCGGTGTTGGCGATGCTTGAACTTGTTGAACGTGAGCAAGGCGGAGAAGAGCCCTTGGAAGAATTACGCAAGGTAAAGTCTGGTTTCGGTCGTTGAGGGATTGTAAGATTGCAAGATTTTATTGTTAGGTTATCATAGAACGTTTGCATGGTGTAGTCGCTGATCTCCTGTCGGGAGCTAGATTGTCCACTGAGAGAAGTTCAGCGTGCAGGCATCTCGTATCTGCACTAAATTTGGTAGTTAGAGTCTTCGAGTACCCCAAGGAGGAGCGAGAGGTCGCTATAAAGGAGGTGAATGGGCGCTTTTCATCGGATGACATTTGGCGAGATTGCCGGCTCTGTTCACAGGCTCTGTTAGCTCTCCGAGGTGTGGTAGCATCCTGTCCACTCACGCAGCATTCGCCTGATAGAATGACAGCAGAAGCTCAGGACAGTGTCTTGGCGGCTGCGGGGATAGTCTATGTGGGACTAGCACTGTAGGCATGCTGTATCTCCGAGTTGGATAATTCTTCTCAGCAGATACCAGAACTGTAAGGAGCCATGTACGGCAAACCGCTCGAGAGCTCAGGATGGCCTGGGATTCCTGCATCGTTCGAGTGATGTTCGGGAGGAATTCGAAAGGGTAGGGTCGAGCCATCGGCTATGGTCAGCATTGATTTAGTACATTACACACCTCTACAGGAAGTTCATTTTCCTCACGCTGACAGCACTGAGTGGCCTGAGCTACCGGTCTTGTGCGGTTAGTGAGGCGACTGAATGATATGGTGTGGGCAGCTGAG
>NW_003209326.1:0-1748 GCF_000006405.1 Perkinsus marinus ATCC 50983
ACTCGTGAAGTTGATGTTGAAGCAAGTATAGCCAAGTGATGAAGAGCAGATAGAAGATGTTTTAGTCGATAGAGAAGAAGATCAGCAGCCGTTAAGAAGGAGTACAAGAGTTAAGCATCCAGTAAGAAGATTGAGTATTGGTCTGACCAATATCACAAGCTATGGTGATAAGATTTATTAGTCTGAGTCGTATGTTTGATAGGATAAGTTTCTTTGTATGTGATCACCTCAATAATGAAGTCTAACGACTTCTATAGTAAGTTTCCGGGTAAATATAGTTCCACTAAGGCGCACTCAGAAGAAGATTAAGTCTGACTTCAAGAAGTCATACCATCGAGAGAAATGGTAACATCGCTACTGTCTATGCTGTTGAGAACTTGGCCATTTAGTGTGATCAAGGCCGAAAGGGCTTCATCAGAAGGAGTCAAATGCAGTAGCTCTAATGTGTCGGCAGTTATTAATGTACGAGAGCAACAAGGATCACATAAGGCTGTCAGAGAGATGGCCTCGTCATTCGCCATAGCGACATGAAGATACGCCTTGGCAATAGTGAACAATTGATACTCAGCCGCAGCAAGAAGCTTATACGGAGGATTCTCCACATCAGCTATTGCTGTAGCCCCCCGTGGTATGTGAAGTGCCAGCAGGTATCATTGATTTTACGAGCTCTCAAATGTCCAGATTCATGACAGTTAGCTTTCAATATCCTATAGCAGATAAGGTTGTGTTCACCCTGCTGCTGCCAGGAAGCAGCTTCCTATCATCCACCATCCACTCCGCACCGATTCATCAGTGTTATTAACTCCCACTGACGATCACAGAGCTTGAGAATTGTAGTGAAATTGACAACGCAAAGCGGTGACCAGTAATAGAATATAGTGAAGGGAGCTGTAGTCAAAGTAGCAATGTACTAATTTTAAGAACTCCGTCACAACGAGATCAGATTCTGTTCGTCATCATCCTCCTCATCAATGTCATCGAGTTCCCAGGGTTGAACTGTATTCTTTCTTATCTTACTTGCGGTATTAACACTAACATTCAAGTTAGTCAATCTCTCATCCAGTAGCGACTGTTCGAGCGTCACCGTATCGCACGGTATCAACCTGAAGAGATCGCGGAGAAGTTGACAAAACTCCATATTCCGGAAAGACTATCTCTAATATTTCAATTTTCTACAATGGACATCATCCTCTCACCACCTGTTCAGCAGGCCACGATTTCGAAAAGGTGTGGTCAGTGCAAGAGAAATATCTGTTTGCTCTACTCAGCTGAGCTCAGGAGTTCCCAAAGCTACATTATACGAGTTAGGATAGCAGTGTACACAAACCAACGAGACTTTCCAAAATTTCCTCAGAATTTTCATATTGTCATCACCAACACATGTAGTTAACCATGTGCATATTTTCCCAGCAATTCCAACTCACTCCCTTCCCGGGGTCATCGTAGCAAGTGTCGATTCTCTTTTCAAGAGAGCACCAAGCGCGCCCAGATAGTGAGCATGCCGAAAATAGAGCGCCTTCATACGGCCGCCTGTCCAGAAGTTGAACGACGATTGTATAGCGCTGAAAACCTACAAAAATAACGGGAAAAATTTTCTCACCGAAAATTCTTCATCAACTTACTTGAAGTAAATGCGTGTCTAAAAGATACCCAACGAATACCACATTGTTAATATCATATAAACTCGCATGAAGATAAGCTAACTGTGCAGTGTTCATGGACATCAGGTTTAGCAATGACCTCGCAAT
>NW_003202003.1:0-979 GCF_000006405.1 Perkinsus marinus ATCC 50983
CCCACCTCGTGCAAGTACTGCGGCATCTGCGTAGTCTTGCCAGAGCCCGTCTCACCCACCAAGACCAGGACCGGATACTTCTTCACAGCGTCGATCAAATCATCGCGATACTTGAAAATCGGCAATGACCGTCTGAATGCCACAACTTAGCAGCAAATTCTCCATCACCACCAAATGAGTCCAAAAAAATTTTCGCTTTCCTCAGCTGAGCTCAATACCTTTCTCACTAATCATAGGAGGTCATATACGAATTGGGAGAATATTCGAGGAGTGTACAGAAAATAACAAGAATTTTCCTAATTTTTCTCAGCGCTTTGATATTGTCACCAACACGTGCATATTTTACCACACTGCGCAGGAGTATAACTACAACTAAGCGCTTTCCACAGTGACGATACGTTTCCCCACCGCTATCCCTGAACCAACTCTTGATATACCAAACTGACCTGTCGTGTTGGAGCTTCACTCTGCGGGCTTCAGCTATGAGGGCCGCCTTCTCCTTAGCCGACATCCTCTGCAAAGCACTCTTCGCCACCTCCCCATCCTCCATCTTGACAACGCCGCCGGACTCGCTAAAATACACAACCATGAATCGATCCCACGACCTCCAGGTTGAAAGCCTAACACGCTTACGTCTTGAGGTATTTCACCTTAGCCAATTTCTCCTTCTTACTCCCCTCAAGCTTCACACTGCTCATATCCCCTCCATGAATCTTCACAAGCACCATGTAAGCATCCCTACTACTTCTTCCAGTACTACCTCAGACTCTACGAACTTGATCTGATTATCCAATATAAGCTGATAAGGATCCTCCTCTTCCTTCTTACCCTCGTCCCGAACAGTCCCCACCCTAAACGTGCCTACCACAACCACTACTACCGCTCCCTGACCAACTTCAACCCTCCTTACTGCATGCATCTGCTTCTCCTCAAGCACTGTTGTTCGCTTTTCTCATACTTATCAACATCATCATCGTAC
>NW_003210841.1:0-2227 GCF_000006405.1 Perkinsus marinus ATCC 50983
TCCTCTCAATGAACGTATCAACCCATGTAGGCATCGGAGCACCTCGCATAAGGCCAAGAGGAACGAACCAGATCCGCCAATCTAGTCTGGGCATGTGGCCAACCGGAAGGAAGTAGGGTGGATTCTTAGGATCTACTGGTTTGTGTTTGAAGGCAATCTCGATCCAAGGACCACCGGGTGAAACCTCAGCCTCAAAATTGAGCTCCATGCGGAACGTTGTCATACGCGCGAACAATCCATATCCACTACCAACGGCCATAGGACGCAAATGTTGACTCACGGTCGATGCCCAAGCACAAGCTGGATGGCTGGGATCTAGGGTGTACAATAGAGGCTGGGCAACTCCGAGGCCAACAACAAGGCCATAACAAATAGAAATCACATCTACGAGGCGATAAGGATCATCCCGAGAAGTTCCATGGTAAGATACCGAGGAAGCGAGGGCACACGTCAGATAATTGAAGAAGCCGTAATTGCCTGTGAAGGCGATCAATATCATCAACAGAATGATCCACAGGGCACCTATCGCCTCGAAGGGATAAGGGAGGAGAAGGAGCCATGGAACCGGGAAAAGCTGTACGAACAAGGTGAACCAGACCATTAAACGGCTAATCCTAGGAGTCAGCTTTCGATTTATGTGATAGCCAATGATAGTGGGCAAGGGTTGTGTCCAGAAGTGATAATCCATAGCCGTCAACGATGACCACTTGGGGCATCCCGAAAGAACCTTGCAAAGACCAGACGATAATATCAACTTGAAGAGCAACATTCGAAGACTCCAAATAGCACCAAGACGTAGAGGAGGTACCGAAAGAGCACATCCTAGAGCGGTGCACTCAAGAAGAAGCTGATCCCACTGCAGGTTAAGGAAGGTACCACAGCTACGTTTAAGGATCCAATATGTGAACCAACAGACAGCCAGTGATAGAGTGGATAAGGGTGGAGGGAGGAATATACCAATGAGGGCACACGACAGGCCAATATCACACAGCCTTACCAGACGGGTAGTGAAGATATCCTGAGGCAATATGGTACGGAAGTGGGGCAGATATGCCACAACATTATAAGATATGCTTTAGTCTACTCGATCTCTCGTGCCACAATCCTGAGATGTACTTGATTCCGATCAATTTCTCCAACTGGGGCAGTTATGCCAGAACCCTAAGATATGCTCTACACTACAGTAATTTCCTCTTTTGCCACAATCCCAAGATAGCCTTAATACTAATAGATTTCCTCAGCCGGGGCAGCTATGCCAAAACCTTACAAGATATGTCTCAGTGTACTCTATTTTTTTCGTTGCCACGATTTCAACATATGCTCAATTCTAATTGGTTTCTCCGACCGGGGCAGCTATGCCATCATTATAGAATACGTGGGGCCGATATGTCACCGCGAGGCACTTCCCGGCGGCAAGCATTTACTGAGTACACATCAGAGTTTTTTTCTGATAACCTGAACCGCCTCGTTAAAGTCCAATGATGGCATATCTGCCCGATAGCGAAATCAATCTCACTCACGCGGATAAGTTGCGCTGGGGCTTGTGGCATAGCTGCCCCGGCCCGGGTAGCTAATCTCCTTCAGAGAGTAATATACCATTGAAAACCGAACTCTCCCGACGCACATCGCCATGAGCCTCCCTGTGCGGCCCTGAACCCCACAGGTCCCCTCGCATCCACGCATGGCTGGCGATCTCCGCATGAATCATCGCTTCGGACACCCGAGGAAGCTGTAGGCCGCGGGACAGGAGACCCTGACTGCAAACCATGTGGGCATACCAGGTTGCCTTCCCACCCTGAGCTCTTTAATGCGATTCCGGGCTGGTAGTATACCCATGGATCCGCACAGGCCTGGAAGTTGCCAACGAAGCGATAAGAATGCCAGAAGGCAAACGACGTGAATGCTCTGAGAAAAGCAATAATGCATCCTGCCCTATACCGCGATGGAATAGCTGCAGGATCACGAGAAACTACAAGCCTTCGAACAGACAAGCATCTGCACTGGCCGTTGCTATTGACACCCCCACACTACCACACGGGTCCGTTCGGCTACTATATAGGCTTCATGGATACCCATACAGTAGACAGACTCGTACACCATTGTGCAAGTAGTTAGGACAAGTATAGCTGTCACGCCGCCAGCCCCCAGAGCTGACCTCCCAGTACCGGCCAATAGACGCTCCTGCAGGCCCCGGAGCAGCCAGTGCCGGTTACTTGCTGCGGACATG
>NW_003206633.1:0-1055 GCF_000006405.1 Perkinsus marinus ATCC 50983
ATTTAGTAGTCGTATAACTTCACGCTCCAACGGCTTCAGCTGCTGAAGTTCAGCAGGGATACATCTGTATCGATAACCCGTTATGTCAATCACAGCCGTTCCTGAAATATAAGTTCGGATGTTGGAAGGAGGAATATAAGTTGGAAGGATGTATTTTCCACATCTCCTACGCACAGCGAAGATTTCCCTTTTCATAAACCCAACGTGGTGCATCTAGGCATGTAATTCTACCTAGACAACGTTTAGAAGCACAGTGTACTAGCGAGATTTAGTTCACTCCTCAGTAGTCTGTATAGTCAACTATTCCTTTACATACTGCTAGTGTAATACTGTGACGGTAATCCTGTTATTAGTATACACTGGGGTCCAATGATTGCCAGTCTTTTCAACTGTATGACACTATGAAATACAACCAAGATTTGACTGAGGCAGAAAATGTAAACACAATTTCATCTCATGCGGCAGTGATGGTATTTCAACTAATGTGACAAGGACGTGTTCATCATGGCTGCCCACTGGCATGCTCGAGCACTTCCAAAACCGAAGAGTGGCCGCTCTCACGCGCAACGTCCAGTGGTGTCTTGCCAGTCTGAAGGGAAGCAGTCGGTCATAGTCCGTCAAACCTCATCGTATATAGGGTTATACTGCATCAGCTGCTAATGGGTCACCACTGCGAGTTAGAAGATATGATACCTAGTAGGATCAGAAGGGGGGACCACAAAGACTCTCCACCACTACTATGTCGGCGCGGCCCTCCTGAGCCGCCCAGTGCAGTGCCGTCCAACCATCAGCCCACCTCAAGGCCTGCCATCCATGGGCATCTACTGCTCTCAACGCCTCTGCGAATCTGTAATGCTAAAAAGCAACCGCTCGCTCGACGTGGTGTCCCTTACTGCTCACGAACATCTCTATAAACACTTTCTCCATTGCTCTCATCTAACGCGTGGGCTTCTCTGTGACGATCGAATAATTGTACTATCTTCCTGTTACCAACATTCCTAGCGACTTCGACTGGGGTCTTCCTCTCTGATGAGAGGTCGTAATCGATACCACTC
>NW_003202725.1:0-1250 GCF_000006405.1 Perkinsus marinus ATCC 50983
ATGTCAATGATCTACTGAGCCTACTTACGTGAGTTAGAATCGGAGGAGTGCGCGTCCTTACCGCCCTTCTTTGCCACACGTTTCAACGCCACTTTCTTACCACCAAACTTCTGCCGAGCCTCCCTGTAGAAGAAGATTCATAGGAACCCTCATAGGAAGCACCCAGGTTCGATCCCCACACCCTACTCTATCTCCTCAGCACTTATACCCGTAAGATTCTTCAGCGGCTCCCAGGTGTTCTCCGCGGAACTGTACCCTCGCCACTTGACATAGAACTGTTCCTCTGAGAAATGTCATCACCAGGATTCGAACCGGGGACCTCTCCCTTACTCTTCCTCGACTTCTTGTACCCCTCTATACACTCTAGCTCGTACATAGATTCTGAGTCACTACTCTCGTCGGCGCCCTGACGCTTATCTCGAAACGCCCTATACAGAACCTCCACCATCACGAGATGACCCCTAGGTTCTATTCAGACTACTGAAAGCAGACCCATACTTTCAAGGTAGTGAACTCCTGCATATGATAATTACACACTCTACCAGATATACCCGAATATCGAGTCCTCTACAGCTATAACGACTAACTTCCATCGTTCCTTCAAGTATTCCCTCAAAGACACCACCGAGTGACCTCAGAATGTCCTCATCCTTCTTCGCCAAGCATTGTGATATCCTAATCCACACCTTCCGGTGGAGGTGCCCTCCACTCTTCCCCGTCACCAAATACTCCTCATCATCGTCACTACCACGATAATCATGTACGTCAATGATGGCATCCAACACCAGTGTGCCCTAAACTACCCATGCATCGACGGACCCATCTACCATCACTACCTCCTCCGGCCCTGGCTGTACCTCGGCCGACTTCTTCGTATGACTTTCCGCCGCCGCGACACTACCGGGGATCCTATCAGCTTGCGTCAATGTGCCTACCCCTGCACCAGTCCTCTCTCAAAAAGCTCAACAGCCGGTCCAAGTAGGTCGCCGTCCTTCCCTATAGAGTACCTCTAGCCACCTCTCGATTCAACACCGACGCCCGACTCCTGTGCATCTCACATTGCTTATCAAACCACTGAGTAGCCAGCCTGAACGCCTGAGCAGACTGGCTGCAACTGAAGGCAGCAACCGGCGCACACTATCACAATTCTGCGTCACTGCGCCACGAAATTGCCAAGGCCCGGAATGCTACTACCGCTTCGAACCTGGGCTCCTTGGTGGGCGGTTCCTTATGAGAGGGAAGGTCTCGAT
>NW_003211332.1:0-2086 GCF_000006405.1 Perkinsus marinus ATCC 50983
AACCTGAGCATGGAAGTGTATTCTTGTATTATACAAGAAACATTCACAGAGAATGCCATGGCTTACCATCTGGACACCAACAACTTGGAAAAGGTGTTCTTGGGGTGCATTGGCAATTATGGGGGCATTTCTTACACATGTCACCAGCCAAAATCCTTGGCTGCGGAACCTGCCTCCCTCCAACATCATCGTTTACTGCATAGGCGGAGCAGACGAAGGTAGTGACGACCAACACAAGGTGGAAGATGCTTTTCATATATATGGGGAGTAGAATGTAGTGCGTGAGATTCGAGCCAGAGAACTAAGAAGATGCACTAGACCATAGAGACTCGCATGTGAACGCGTTCAACACTCAACGTGACTAAGCGCCATTTCGCACAGATCGAGTGCTCAGCGAAAAACTGAGGAACTCTCCGCACGGCTTCCGCTTATTGGACACTAACAAGCAACCCGGACGCTCAACCCGCTCACATATTGGCAGACAAAAGATGGGTACAATGCTAAATGAGCTGTCCTTTGCAAACGATGTGACCCTCCCATCAAGCACAGTAATGGGGAATACGAAACACATTACTTACGTGCGAGAAGACTGCTCACGCTCTGCCCACGCACGCGTGAGCAGAACGTACGAAATGTAGGTCTTTTCTAACAAGTTCCGAAACTTTGGAGCGCAACTTCACATTTTCACAAAACCGGCCTAGATTTGGAAAGAAACTTCTCAATCTTAGCCAAAACCCACTTATCAAATACTCTGCCCGATACGATTAGGGCTGTCTTTGGTAAATTGAACGTATCTCACGTGCATGCGTGAATCGAGCTGCATGTGCACTCCAGGACCTCTGGACCGCACGTGCCACTCTCTTGCGTTCCTTCATGGTCCTTTTGCACCGTGCACTGGTTCAAAATGTACATCATCCGCCGCTTTTATTAGTTGGATGTATGCCCAAACTGTCGATTACGCTAGGTCACTTGCGGTATGAATGACTCCGTCCATCCACGTCCATTCGCGTGCGTTGGGTCTTCGTCCAATCGTGGTACGAGTATTTTCGCTCTGTTTCATTCCATTCGGCCAGGCATGATAGCATCTTAGTTGTTAGAGCTCTGAGACTCAACGGTATATGAATCGATCCCGTTCAGCTATTATTAGCTAACTTACTGGTTGATTGCGCGCCCCTGTTTGTATTGTACAAACAGGGTCGCACAAGTCAGGCTGCATATGAAGAGTATCGGGCTCCAACAGTCGCCTTGTCTTAAGCCACGGTCAAGGGGAACAATTCGTCCCTTTGAGCTTATCCGGATGCTTGCTTTAGCTGACTCATAACAATTACGGATAATCCGAACGTATTTCGGATCTACACCAGCCATCCTTAATGATTCATATACATGCGAGCTGGATATTCGATCAAATGCCTTGCAGAAATCTATGATCGTTAGTGTGAGCGGTAGATCATATAGCTTGCACTTATCTATTAGGAGATGTATTGCATGTTCTATTTCCAGACCAGACCGTCCGGCCCCAAGGGCCGTCTGTGATGCGTCGACTGAACTGTCCACTTGAACATATATTCTGGCCATAACGATCAAGCTGAATATCTCAGTGTTGACGCTCTGGGACAATACTGTACAATGACTCTTGCAATTCTCTCTGGATCCGCTTTTGTGAATGGGAGTGACCTTCGAGGTGTTCCAATTTTCTGGTAGACATTCTGTTTCAAAGCATATCGAGCATACTTTATGCACCCATTTTGCTATTGCTTTCCCACTTTTGTGCAATGCTGCTGGGATACCAACCAATCCGCAGCTTTTCTTTGATTCCAGCCGCTCTATAGCCAGTATAACTCCATCTAGTTGTATTCCAACGGGGTCGTTCATGACACTGTACGCGGTTTCGTCTCTGCACTTATATTTGGTTTGTGGCTGACAGGCATCACTACCGTGGAGTTCGTTCGTCATGTAATCGGCAAGTTTATCAGCTGTGAGGAGTTTGGTACTTTATGGTCCCGCCTTCCTCAGCGTTTCTTGGAGCACATTCCATATTGCCTTCTAGTTGTTCAGATGGAGCTCTGTCATCCTCTCTAATACTTTT
>NW_003199396.1:0-3000 GCF_000006405.1 Perkinsus marinus ATCC 50983
TGGATGACGGTCCTCATGATCCGTGAAAGCTAACGTCTCACTGCGGTCATATGATGTTAATGTGGGTGATTTAGAAGTGTCAGTTATGCTCGATACTGGAGCTGGTAGATCGTTTATCCACAAGTCTGTTCGTGATTCACTGAATTCTGTTTATATCCGTGAGGACTCGTGCTATATCTGCATCAGCTACTTTGGCTGATTCAACTGTCATGCGGTTCACTGAGGCTATTCGTGTGACAATTGTGACTCCACAGCCATCTGGGGCTGAAGCTGGTGTTTGGCTTTTGGTATCTCCTGTGCTCAGCTGCAATATGATTTTGGGCATGAATGCTTTGCGAAGTTTGTCGCTTCTGGTATTCGTGAGCAGCGATGCAACACTACTGAGAGCCTCTCTGACTGAAGTTGATGTCCGCCGTGCTATTTCAGACAGTGCTACTCGTATAATGACTTGTCAGGATAATCCTCCAGTTGAAGAGCAGCCTGTTGACTCGTCATCTTCTGGTTGTGCGAGTCCATTGCCTGACGACTCCTCACCTTCGTGTTGTGATTTTACGTCGCCGGACGACTGCGGAATGCCCGAGTTGCTTTATGACACACAGTTGTGCCGTATAGTTGATGGGCATGATGATGTAGAGGGGTTTAATAAGTTTGTATCTGCGACGATGTTGAATTGGGGGAGCAAGAATACACAAGATGATCTTGAGCAGTCACCTGAGTGCAATCTTGCTACCTCTTCTCCTTCGCCTTCAGATGACCAGTCTCCTTGCACTCTGCCTCCGGTATTCGGTGATGTTGGTTATGGGCAATCTACTGTATTTGTTGGTCTTACACCAGATCGTCATGTTTGCTCTGATGGCAGTACTAGAATGGCACTGCGTTATACTTATGATATTCCATGGTTATCTAATAAGAGATTGCCACGTCCCTTGAAAGAAGACTGGGCTCGTCTTTTCAAGAAGGATGCTATGTTGGTACAGAAGCTCAAGAAGGAAGGACATTTTGATGCTTATGATAATGTCTTCCGTAAATATGAAGACCAAGGAGCTATGGTGGAGATTCCTATCAAATCTGATGATTTTGCTCAGATTGATGCTGTTATACCACATTTTCCGGTTTATGCTCCGAGTGCGGTGTCTACGAAGGTTCGTCCCGTCATCAATGGTATTTATTATAGGGGTATCATCGGCAATGGTCGAGGAGATGAAGATCCGAAGGCTAATACTCTCCGTAGTACTATACCCTCTCTCACCGTGTTCCGTTGTTATGAGCACGTGTATTTGAGTGATTTGAAGATGGCCTTTTATCAGCTCGCTAATGCTCCAGCTGCTAAGTATGTTTTTTGCATTGTTTGGAACTCTCGTGTGTTTCGTCTGAGAGGTCCCGGTATGGGGGCCCCTCATGCACCATCTTGTTTGCAAGATGCGGTGTGTCGTCTAGGCAAACTTTCGGTTGCTAAATTGCCTATTCCCATTTCTAAGAAGCTCGAGTCGGAGAAGTTTGGTCGAAAATGTATCTGTTGGAAACCGTATATGGATGATGTTGTTCTTGGTGCTACTTCACGTTCACTACTTGATGTAGCTCATACGGCTTTCACTTCTGCGTGTGATCGACGAGGTTTTCCCTTCCAGCCTGCTAAGGAAAGAGATCGGCCTCCAGCTGAGGGTGAGAGCTCTGTTAGTGTGTTGGGATATGGGTGGTATCCTCAGGATGTCCTGGGTCCACAACGAGCTTCTCAACAACTTCCTAGTAGAGGAATGTTGCCAGCTAACCCGACATACTGTCGGGGGGTAGTTGTCACTCCTAGATCCATAAATAGTATCTTGCTGAGTCATCACGACAATGTCTATCACTGTATATATCCTCTCTGGCTGAGCAGCTCTATCGATTCGGAGCTGAGCTTGCCATCCGGTTCGAGGAAAGTACCAGAAGTTGAGAACTTCACTTCGGACTTAGAAACCGTAACCAGCCTTCTTTCACGCGGCTGTCTACGGAACCAGAACAGATGAGTAGGGGACGCATACGGTTCAACCTTGACCTTGTCACGCAGAGGCTCAGACACGACTCTACCAACATCAAGAGACTTTACCTGGCCGTCAAGTTCCTCGACTTCGAACATAATCATCATGTCTGGAGTGAGAGAGTTAAACTCGACCTTCATGGCCTGGTGGTCTTCTCCCGCGACGTCAGAATAGCAGGGATCAGGGCAATAGGGGACGCACTGTCCACGGCTGACAGGATCTTCCTCACCACGCAGGTAGACGAGGGAGCCATCGACGTTTCCAATACGGAAGGGGCCTAGGGCCACCCGGCCACCATAACCACGTAGCTGGACAACAAAAACCAAATCGCCCTCGTGCAGGTCGTTGCCGTAAGAGCCAGAGCGCCACTTCTCGGCGCGCGAGATAGCAGCAGCTCGGCTGCGATCTCTAGATCTTCGTTTCTGCTCAACGATGATGTTCAGCATGTTCTCGATCTTCTCCGGATCCGCCGGACCCGGATCATTATCACCGTAGACAACTTCAAGTAAGGTTTTAGGCTTCTTTCCTGTAACAATCTCATAAGGACAATAGCCACATCCATCTGCAGCAGAAGAATTATGGAGCAGTCGGGCAGCTGCGACGAGAGCCTTCAGCTGGACCGCACCGGTAATGACCTCGCCAGAACGACGAATGACATACTTAATCTCCTTTACCGCAGCCTCAGCGATACCGTTCCCTCTCGGCCAATACGGAGGTGATAATGTCCTCGTCACTTGATGACGTTCAAAGAGAGATTTCACAGTCGCCGAGCAGAAGCCTGCATCATTGTCATGGGTGATCGAATCAAACCACCCCCATCGGCTTACCCAAACATCGTAAAGGGCCAAGGCAGTCGACTGAGCAGACTTGTCATCGACCACGCACGCTTCAAGCCAGCCTGTCACCTTATCAACGACAACCAAGACATAGAGACCATTGAAGGGTCCCAAGTGATCATAGCGACCGAGGAGAACCTTCTGGC
>NW_003207709.1:0-1568 GCF_000006405.1 Perkinsus marinus ATCC 50983
ACTGCTCCAACTCCCGCTCCGTCGCCCTGACCTCAGTCGTTGACCGGTCAGCCGATAAGCGTAAAGGACGACCAGGTGGCAACGGCGGACCTGAGCCACTGTGCAGCGGAGCGCTGGCTGTAGCAAAATGTTGTTTGCGGCGTGACGCAATTGGCAACCGTCTCGGTATGCACGGCTCTTCTGGTGCAGTTAGATCAACTAGTTGAGGTGTTGGTCGAGGAGGAGATCGTGGGGTGATCGGCAACGCCTTAGGGAGTAGATCGCCGTGATTTCCAGCGTACCATGCATAAGCAGGACTTGCTGGGAGCCCAGTGGTAGACCGCGGGGATGCGGATGTAGAACCACCTCGTGCCAGGGGAGGCAGTGGTCGCCATGTTGCCTGGACAACTCTGCCGGCCTTGGGAACAGCTGCTCCTCCCAGACCACCACGTAATGCTAATGGCTTCGGTGATGCCATTCTACCTCCTCGGCCTCGTGGTGGAACCGCTCCAAAGGAAGGCCGGCCGGTAAGTCCACCTCGGAGGGTTCGGGTAGAACCTCGACCCGCAGTAGAGGAGTATCCGCCTCTCCTTGGAGGACCGGCATTCATTCAACCAAGCCTAGGCGGCAATCAAGTCCACTATAATAACACTGCTCAACAGCCGCTATGTTGAATAAACCAAAGCCGCGACTTCAAAATAGAAACTTCTGTGTGACAGAGTTGTCCTCAATTTACGAATGCCCACAGCGATCCCTTCCATGACCTGCATGTGCCCCATAGGAAGCTGTGCTATGGGGGACAGCCAGCGGTGGAATACCGCTCTCCTCGGAACGTACCAAGTATACCGAATGTATCGTCGCTACCCTCCACTCTGCAAGCCGAGTCTGGGTCGGCAGGTCGCTCATAGAACCTTCGAAAGACCTAAAGGCTGAGGACCTCCTAACTCGGCAGTGGTGATATTCTTCTCGTAAAGAGTTCCATACAGGACATAGTGTAGGAGCGGGCGTTATTCGAAAGCCTCTCTAAATTTTCCTTTGTGGATCCGGTGAAGTGCGGCTTGTGAGGTAGGAATAAGCTGCAGAGCTTCTCATCAAAGAGCTCGCCTCCCCACCGTCTCTCGGTCGCTATGACCTTGGAGAGTTGGCAGAGAGTATCTGGTGTGAGCTGTAATACTGGGATCACCGGTATGATGCGTTGGCCACAACAGTCCCTGATGGGGGGATGGTCGAAGATCACACTCAGACGCACTACGATAGTGGACCGTCCATCTCTAACCATCTGGTTCATACTTATCGAATTTTCGTGAATCACATTTACCAGAAAGCAACAGACGACACGCATGATCATCCTCAGATGAGCTGGAGCCGCTGGAGGAAGGACGCCTCTATTAAAGGACGCCTCGAGCCGGGAGAACCGGCGTGACGCCGGCGACGTCCTCCGGAAAGCACACAGTTCCAGTGGAAGCCGGTAACATGGGGCTCTACGTCGTTTATGATTCGAAGCTCGTCCAGCTGACGAGCCACGCCGAGTGCCCAGAACGCTCAGGCCATTCGCTATTGGGCATGCTGTGTCAGGCATGAACTATGAA
>NW_003201091.1:0-1700 GCF_000006405.1 Perkinsus marinus ATCC 50983
TGAGCTACTACTATCACGTCCCCTTTCCCGGTCAGCACAGCTGCTGTGACCGATGAGGTTGCTGTCACTACTGCAGCTCCTGTGACTGGCGAAGTGACCATCAGCACGGCAGCTGGGGAAGCTCCCGGTAGAGACAAGGATGACTCTGATGCTACCACCAAGGTCACTACGGAGGCTGCAACTGTCACGACTACGATCGGTGCTCCTGTTGAGCATACTACTACTATCACGTCCCCTTTCCCGGTCAGCACAGCTGCTGTGACCGATGAGGTTGCTGTCACTACTGCAGCTCCTGTGACTGGCGAAGTGATCATCAGCACGGCAGCTGGGGAAGCTCCCGGTAGAGACAAGGATGATTCTGATGCTACCACCCCGGTCGCTACTGAGACTGCGGCTGGCACTACTACGATCGATGCTCCTGTCGAGCCTACAACTGCTATCACGACCCCTCAACCGGTCAGCACAGCTGCTGTGACCGATGAGATTGTTGCTACTACTGCAGCCCCTGTGACTGGCGAGGTCACCATCACGACGGCAGCTGGGGAAGCTCCGGGAAGAGACAAGGATGATTCTGATGCTACCACCCTGGTCGCTACCGAGACTGCGGCTGGCACTACTACGATCGATGCTCCTGTTGAGCCTACTACTATCATGACGTCCCCTCAACCGGTCAGTACGCCCGCTGAGACCGATGAGGTGGCTGTCACTACTGCGGCTCCTGTGACTGGCGAGGTGACTATCACCACGGCAGCTGGGGAAGCTCCGGGTAGAGACAAGGATGACTCTGATGCTACCACCCCGGTCGCTACCGAGACTGCGGCTGTCACTACTACGATCGATGCTCCTGTTGAGCCTACTACTCCCACGTCCCCTCTACCGGTCAGCACAGCTGCTGTGACCGATGAGGTTGTTGCTACTACTGTGGAGACGACCGCTTCCGAGACTACTCTCAGTCCGATTGTGTAGCCGATTTAGGGTAATGAAGCTTTGTAATGCCCGGTGAGCGCATTTAATACAATCCGGGCCACTGCATGATGTCTTGATAATGAGTGTATAAGTGTTCATCTGTCCAAGTTGTGTTGGAAACGTTGCGTCGTAACATCATGAAAGCATCGACGCTATACCCCAATACGAAACCTATTGACAGTGCATCAGAGATATCTGAGTGGTTCCGAGATTGATGAGCGAGGGCGGGCAAGCCGCACCACAATGATCCTCTTACCAACTAGCATGAGCCCATGTTGGTTCTCCAGTGTCTGAACTCCGATTGCTGATATGCTGACAATTCTGTTGATAGTGAGTTGAAATACAGAGGTTGGGTATCCTAGAACCTCTGATGTACACCCCTCCACATATTAGTATGAGAGTGAAACATGGAGGGATACCATTATGAACGATTCTCATTCTGTTGATGTATAGCATTAGATCAGGAGCGGAGTTATAGATATACTCCCCGAGTAAAAGTTGGTATTTTGAGGCGAAATTTTAACACGTGTATGCTAAGAATATGTGGAGAAAAGTTCTTACCAGTCCTCGACCTCTCACTAACTACGAAGAGCTAGGCCCTTCTGAAACTTGAAGGTCATATCAGGTAAAGCATAAGTACATACCTCACTGAGCCGCAAGATGATACTCGTTGTGGTGGCTGTCCACGAGTCGAAAAACCGGATATGCTAAGAATATGTGGAGGGGTGTATCCT
>NW_003202249.1:0-244 GCF_000006405.1 Perkinsus marinus ATCC 50983
ATCGTACCACACTTGCATCGTGGAATACAAGTGTGAGAATCCCTCGGCAAAACGTCATCGAGGCGGAACCCTCGACACAGTACGCTGACGGCTCGAGTTCAGAGTTACGTGGGGAGCAACCAGTAGCCTGGCGTGCCGAGTCGACATGTCAGCGCGGCATTGCCGAGTATGCGTTGGAAGTGTTGTGATTGCAGACAAACTCGCTTGAGACTCTTCCAAAGGAAACGAGTGCTGAAATCTGCCG
>NW_003210132.1:0-651 GCF_000006405.1 Perkinsus marinus ATCC 50983
AGTGATCACAGACGGAGACATAATTCTTTGCACAGCGGAATTCTCTGAACACCCTGTATCGGGGTGTTCAGAGAGTTCCGCTGTGCAAAGAATTCCAGAAAGTATTCTAAGAATCGACTCTCAGAATCGATTCCTGGATCGTGTTCAGAGGCTTCCATTCCCAGATATTCCGGAATGTATTCTCGATGTTAATTCTCGATTCTGTAACGCGTTCTACGAATCGCGCTCTCAGAATGAGTTCTCAGAATCTATTCTGGAATGGCAACCTCAATTTTGTGACTTGCAACTCTTCGCTGCGCCCACAAAGCACTCTGGACTTCCGTATTCGTTGCGTATTCGTTTTACTAATGTCATCGAGGCTTGAGTACAAGTGTGCTTGAGGAAAATCACGGGATTTTGTACAAAACGAGTTCCACGACTCGTGCGAATTTGTTGATTTGTTGTCGAAGGTGGTAGCCTCCCGCGCGCGACTACATTCTCGGAAAGGAATTTTCGCATTTTGAGACTCCGCTTTCTGGAACCTGTTTCAGAATGCATTCTAAAGTCTTCTGAACACTGTTATCTTCCATGTAGACGGTTAACACAAGAAGATGTGAGTGATGAGTGTTACAACGTAATTAACTTCCATGGACATGCACGATTCATGCAAAT
>NW_003204924.1:0-947 GCF_000006405.1 Perkinsus marinus ATCC 50983
ACGCTCTTTGCGCTTCCCCTTATTGCCTGGGCTCAGGAGGAACCGGTGGTAGAGACGTATGGATTTTGGGGACTGGTACCACTCCTTTTCTGTCTCTTGCCGACCCCAGGGGCGTCTCTGGTGAAGGGAACTAAGCGGATTATAGGAACGCTGTTGGCAGCAATTACTGCTATTATTTGCGTATCAGCTAATCCTCGCAATATCCCTGCATATGAAGTGGAGATGTTCGTTGTGGTGACACTGGGCAAGCTGGCTTCACTTTACCCGAGCATTGACTACGCTGGGACCGTCTTTGCTTTTACGTGGATGATTATCGGAATCATTCCTAGTCTCAACGAGACATTTGATAGAACTCAGATGATCTATTGGTCATTATGGAGAGTCGCTCTGACACTTATTGGTACCTTTGGTGGAACGTTGATCACTTGTTTTGTATTCCCGACTTTTGCTATGACCAAGCTGAATAAGGAGTCGGTCCATGAGCTTTTGACTCAGGCTGATATGGTGGCTAGTTCTATAGAGGAGCTGTGTAAAATTGAGAAGGGCCCTGCGGTGAATCCTGATAATCGTCGTTATGAAGTTGGTGATGCGTTCTGGAAATCATGCGACATGCGTACTGGGCTAAGACCAGAAGCTAGAGCTGAGGCCCTGGTATTGGCCAAGACTTCGTTCGTGGATGATACCACACGATCGGTAATTGAGATCCAAGGGGATGTGAGCTGCATGGGCAGAAGCTCATTAGTTGCCCATGCGACTTTGGCTGACTGTACGCGCTCTATTGCGGAACCGTCAATCAGCTTGATGCTGGAACCGTTACGGGGAGATTTGTCAAAGTTGGCTGCGGCAATTCGGGATTCGGCGTCGAAGGTTGGGCTACAAATCTTGGACGATCATAGCAGTAAGAAAATGATCGTTGACGGGGATCTGGTGGGAAGTCAGGTGAATGT
>NW_003213096.1:0-977 GCF_000006405.1 Perkinsus marinus ATCC 50983
AACCGACAGCGTGTTATGATATATAATAATCTCGCGACCAGACTGAACGCGTGATTCAAACACTTCTCTGCATTTATCAATAGATTTGACGTAATGCGTTGAAGAGAAGAATCGCGTGATCAAGGAACACGTGATATCACCACAACACAGTCGAGTTTGCGAGTACCTCTAGAGATACTCACAGGCGCAAGCCTCCTTTCGGAGGGGCTACAATACGAGATTATAGCCTTGCAAATTAATACGCCTGCCTTCACAAGCGCACATAACGAACCACCTCCGAAGAGTTAGTTCAAGCGGGATACAAAGCATTGAGTTGCGTTAACAACAAAATGTTTGTATCGGGAAGAAGAGCGACACTGATATGTATGTACAAAGAGGAAAGATCCCCTTTGTGCAGTATGCGTTGAGATTTCTACTGGTTCACGGAATTCTGCAAATCGCAGTGCTTATCGCACTTCGCTGCGTCCTTCATCGATTCTCGAGCCGAGGCATCCATCGTTGAGAGTTTGGAATTTCGTTTTGAAATACCAAAATCCAAAATTGGATTTGGATACTATGACTAGTACAATGGTTCATAGGAATTAATCACCTTAACAAGTTAAGGTGGGGGGATCCAAACAAAGCGGGGATCCCATCTCGCAACTCTCTAACAAAAGAGCAAGAGAGAGCGAGACCGCTGGTTTCTCAGATAATGAATCGGTGTGAATGATCCTTCCGCAGGTTCACCTACGGAAACCTTGTTACGACTTCTCCTTCCTCTAAGTGATAAGGTTTGCAGAACTTCCCGCGAAGAGAACAGAAACTGAACTAATCGCAGTCCGGACAGCTCACCGGATCACTCAATCGGTAGGAGCGACGGGCGGTGTGTACAAAGGGCAGGACGTATCACGCAGCTGATGACTTGCATTTACTAGGATCCTCGTGAAGACGATATTGCATCGTCTATCCTAGCACGACACGATTTCAAAGATACCTAC
>NW_003203996.1:0-2908 GCF_000006405.1 Perkinsus marinus ATCC 50983
AATTACCATTTTCAGCTACCAGCGCACATCGCGGCGGGCGTGAGTGGAGAGAGAAAGTTGAGTAATTTTTTCGAGGCAGCAAATGATTCGCAGAGTGGTGCAAAAATCAGTAAAGAAACGGTCGCGCATAAATGTGTGAAACGCCCTTGTCCAGAAATACCACTTCCACGGCCGAGAATTGAACTCGGGTCTCCTGCGTGACAGGCAGGAATACTAACCTCTATACTACCGCGGAATTGAAGGTGGTTCAATGTCTAAATAGTGACGCAAATTACCATTTTCAGCTACCAGCGCACATCGCGGCGGGCGTGAGTGGAGAGAGAAAGTTGAGTAATTTTTTCGAGGCAGCAAATGATTCGCAGAGTGGTGCAAAAATCAGTAAAGAAACGGTCGCGCATAAATGTGTGAAACGCCCTTGTCCAGAAATACCACTTCCACGGCCGAGAATTGAACTCGGGTCTCCTGCGTGACAGGCAGGAATACTAACCTCTATACTACCGCGGAATTGAAGGTGGTTCAATGTCTAAATAGTGACGCAAATTACCATTTTCAGCTACCAGCGCACATCGCGGCGGGCGTGAGTGGAGAGAGAAAGTTGAGTAATTTTTTCGAGGCAGCAAATGATTCGCAGAGTGGTGCAAAAATCAGTAAAGAAACGGTCGCGCATAAATGTGTGAAACGCCCTTGTCCAGAAATACCACTTCCACGGCCGAGAATTGAACTCGGGTCTCCTGCGTGACAGGCAGGAATACTAACCTCTATACTACCGCGGAATTGAAGGTGGTTCAATGTCTAAATAGTGACGCAAATTACCATTTTCAGCTACCAGCGCACATCGCGGCGGGCGTGAGTGGAGAGAGAAAGTTGAGTAATTTTTTCGAGGCAGCAAATGATTCGCAGAGTGGTGCAAAAATCAGTAAAGAAACGGTCGCGCATAAATGTGTGAAACGCCCTTGTCCAGAAATACCACTTCCACGGCCGAGAATTGAACTCGGGTCTCCTGCGTGACAGGCAGGAATACTAACCTCTATACTACCGCGGAATTGAAGGTGGTTCAATGTCTAAATAGTGACGCAAATTACCATTTTCAGCTACCAGCGCACATCGCGGCGGGCGTGAGTGGAGAGAGAAAGTTGAGTAATTTTTTCGAGGCAGCAAATGATTCGCAGAGTGGTGCAAAAATCAGTAAAGAAACGGTCGCGCATAAATGCGTGAAACGCCCTTGTCCAGAAATACCACTTCCACGGCCGAGAATTGAACTCGGGTCTCCTGCGTGACAGGCAGGAATACTAACCTCTATACTACCGCGGAATTGAAGGTGGTTCAATGTCTAAATAGTGACGCAAATTACCATTTTCAGCTACCAGCGCACATCGCGGCGGGCGTGAGTGGAGAGAGAAAGTTGAGTAATTTTTTCGAGGCAGCAAATGATTCGCAGAGTGGTGCAAAAATCAGTGAAGAAACGGTCGCGCATAAATGTGTGAAACGCCCTTGTCCAGAAATACCACTTCCACGGCCGAAAATTGAACTCGGGTCTCCTGCGTGACAGGCAGGAATACTAACCTCTATACTACCGCGGAATTGAAGGTGGTTCAATGTCTAAATAGTGACGCAAATTACCATTTTCAGCTACCAGCGCACATCGCGGCGGGCGTGAATGGAGAGAGAAAGTTGAGTAATTTTTTCGAGGCAGCAAATGATTCGCAGAGTGGTGCAAAAATCAGTAAAGAAACGGTCGCGCATAAATGTGTGAAACGCCCTTGTCCAGAAATACCACTTCCACGGCCGAGAATTGAACTCGGGTCTCCTGCGTGACAGGCAGGAATACTAACCTCTATACTACCGCGGAATTGAAGGTGGTTCAATGTCTAAATAGTGACGCAAATTACCATTTTCAGCTACCAGCGCACATCGCGGCGGGCGTGAGTGGAGAGAGAAAGTTGAGTAATTTTTTCGAGGCAGCAAATGATTCGCAGAGTGGTGCAAAAATCAGTAATCAACTCCTTATTTGTGGATTTACTGTAGCTACCTATATTGTGTTCAGTAATATGGAGGTTTGGGTGGTTGCCACTGGTTTATCAAACCCGTGGCGCTTCTAAACTTTATCTCCTATATACAACATCCTAGTTATAACACCAGGTCAACCACGAAGGTCAATAAACTAGGGTGTTGTGAAACCACTCAAATGGAGATAATCTAGAAGCCCTCCATAAAACTTACAGAGAAAAAGAAGAAAAAAAATAAAACATTATAGTTGAGTTTCCAGGAACACCACGAGGAGGTCTCTGAGCTCGTTCCCATCTAACAGTAAATCTCAATACATTCGTCCTTGAACTAGCCCCATAAATGGACCTTCATTCAACTCCTTATTTGTGGATTTACTGTAGCCACCTATATTGTGTTCAGTAATATGGAGGTTTGGGTGGTTGCCACTGGTTTATCAAACCCGTGGCGCTTCTAAACTTTATCTCCTATATACAACATCCTAGTTATAACACCAGGTCAACCACGAAGGTCAATAAACTAGGGTGTTGTGAAACCACTCAAATGGAGATAATCTAGAAGCCCTCCCAATAAACCGCCCAAACCAGTTCATCAAGTTTCCGACATCAAGTTAATGTCCTCAGCATATGTTGCACTCGAACGCCGACAACTATGACCTGTAAACTTCATCTGATGAAGTTCATCATATCGTCAATTTCTTGCTTGGAGAAATCAAAACGCTTCGACAGTTCCATACCAAGTTGTCGAGCATTCGTCGGCAACTTCTAATAGATCTTATCAAATATTCTCGAGCATGCTGGTACACTTACAACAATCTTTTGCATACGGTGCACCACACAACATAATCCTCTATGCATACGCTGATCCCTAGAATGTACACAATCACGCACTATAGTCTCAGAGG
>NW_003203996.1:3008-10400 GCF_000006405.1 Perkinsus marinus ATCC 50983
TCCTGGTCGCGTGGGTCTGGTGGGGCGGTTCGGTACGAACCGACCCTAGAAGTATCGATGAGGGAAAGACACTCAGAGACACAGAGTCTGAGTGACACTCAGTGAGTGTGCCGACAGTGCGTGTCTGCACCCTCTTCGGTACTTGCTCCCGGGAGTGGTGGGATTGGGATAAAATACAGAAGATCCTTCAGCCCGTGACCCTGTTATGACAAAAGGAAAGCGGGGAGGATCCGCTCGCCTCACCGTTACATCTCTGCAGTGCGAATTGGTAGCGGAGCGACGCGACCATCCGCATCGGTATTTAACCTAGGTTAACAAGTTAACCTCTATTAAATATCCCACTCCTGGTCGCGTGGGTCTGGTGGGGCGGTTCGGTACGAACCGACCCTAGAAGTATCGATGAGGGAAAGACACTCAGAGACACAGAGTCTGAGTGACACTCAGTGAGTGTGCCGACAGTGCGTGTCTGCACCCTCTTCGGTACTTGCTCCCCACACCAGACCCCGGGGCAGGAGTAGCAGGAGACTTGCTCCGAAGGCTATATGGGCTGCCCATAATGGGCACCAAGCTTTAAGCGGCTGCCAATCGACACCGGGTTGGCACGAAAATTCGAATAACCCATAATCCCCGTGTCAGCAAAATCCCGCGGCCTGCTGAGCAGACTCTGCTTGTGTGAGGGTCTAAAGTGATACGGCTTAGTTACAGTCTAACTGTTAGACTATCATCGATTCACAGTAGCTCACGATCGTTTAGCTCGGCCTGTTAAATGCGCGGTTTGTCACATCAATGAATGTTGCTCCCGGAGCGAGATCATCCTCCGCCAGGATTATTCCTCTGCTCTCGGCGGGGTCCGCTTCTACATCTGCGGGTGGTGTGCACAACCACGGAACACCAGCGCCTCCCGCAGTGTGTCGACCAGAAGCATCATCTCCGAGACTTGAGAGGTTCATGCCCAAAAAGGCCACCTCCGACCGGAGACCATCGTTCCCGATGGCACTGCCATCATGGCAGTAGAGTGTAGTTCGAGACTAGAACCGTTAGCCTGTCCAACGTTATCGGTGGTGGTATTCAGCGGCACTCCCTTGGCCGGAGGGCCGCGGCTCTTGGCGCCTGGCTTGACAGTGTCGAGCCCTTGACAACAGAGAGGAATTCTCGCGTCATGAATCTGATGACGGTTAATGTTTCTGTTGACCTAGGCTGATTGGTTGAGTCAGAGTCTCTGACAAAGACACTCGCTCGTTCTTTGGCGGCCGCCGTGAGTGGCACCCTCCCAACAAACAAATACGACTCTCAGTGAGAGTCTCGCACAACCATTGGTACCGTTGATGGTTGTGTCACAACCATTATGAGAGACCGACTCTCACGGCGGTTGTCGTCCATCATTTCGATGGGCAACCACTTTCGCTAAAGCGGGTTATGCGCTCGAACGAGTTATGGTCTCCACTGGTAAATCTGAGCTTGCCACTGAGCACTGGCAAGCTTCGCCTGGCTGCTTGTTCGATGGAACCTGATTGATCGCATCAAGTTGTCTCGGCCAAATGCTGTCCGGATGTTCGAGAGTTCGCAGCGGTGTACCACGATCTCCGGAACATTTCGGATTGCAGTTTATAGTCTGAACTGTCAGCTCAGAACTGAGTTCCGATTGCTGGAACACAGTGAAACCCACAGCAAAATCCGAATCGGAGAAATTCAGGATCCTGGCCTTTGAACGGCGCCGATCCGATCGCCTGGGCTGACCGCCTCAGGCCATATTGAAAACCGGAATGGCATGTCGTTGACAATGTCGACTTGACATCACTTGGTTTCCTCCTGCCAGCGAGAGGATTGATGCCATCGACTGGATCGACCCGAACCACTATTTTATTCATATTATAAGCTGCTGACCAGGCGGCAGTCATCGCAGTGCAAAGCGACCCCATGGTAGTGAGCGAGGAGGTGAGGGCCTCACCGTGAGACAGTCTCACTGAGCCTCCGATTGTCTAGCTCTCCTAAGCTAGGCGACGAGCTCAGCCCGCTAATACCAGCGCTTCTCGACGAGTGACACTACCCACTGAGCGATGACTAATGACAATACTTACTATGGCATGTACATCGTGAGTGTGCCAGAGTGCATGACAGTGTCATGATGACACTGTATGAAACCAATGGTTTCAAACCATACAGTGTGCCATCGGCTTGAGTTGAATAGATCCGCTCCCAACTTAGAACACCAGGCTGGGCCAGGCTGGCTGGCAGCCTGTGTCCCACGGATTCAACGTCCTCTTCAAGCTCGCCTCACTCGAGCCGTAACCAGTTACGGTAGCTGTCGGTACGGGTAAGCAGAGTCCAGGACTCTGAGACACAGAGAGGACCTCTCTGCTACGCGTGAGTGCGGCACTCGCACCGCAGTAACTTCGTGAACTTTTGCTCACATGCCGCTTTTTTTTAGCAGTTACTTTCAGGAGCCTGCCGTTCGACTATGGTGAGCGGTCGCCGACGAGAGTTTCTCGGATAAAGGCAAGAATAATTCATAGTGTCCTCTTAGACCCAGAGTCAGACGTCTACTCTGATAAAACTGTGGGGCATCGCAGAGGATGTAGACTCTGCTGATCCAGCATCACCGACCTGATCAGTCTGATGATCAGACTGATCAGACTCTGATCAGTTGGATGGTACTGGATTACCGCAATCGATTGCGGAGCCTCGGTTCTCTCGAGGACACTGAGGAAGCGCAGCCATCTGGTTGCTAGCGACCGACGTCTGAGCTCGACAATGTGCTTCTAGACTGGCAGTGCCCAGTGACCGAAGAGGAATTGCCACGATGCACGGTTAGCCTCCACGGCATACACTGAGGTGAGGTTCAGTGAGTCGTCTGAGTCACGTTAGATGGCTGAGCCTTGGCGACTCGCGGGACGCGAGCCGTGTGAAATACACGCTGTGTCCTATACCATGCATTATGCATTATGCATAGCTTGACAAGCCGTACGCATGCGGCTTGCAGCGGGTGTGTGCCGTCATGTAATAACAATATTAGTAGTTATGTTACGGTAACACTCATCGGGTTTTCGTCACCTGGGCCGTGATATTCCCACGGTGATACTTACAATTTGCAAGTGGCACAGGATATCTCGGTGCGCTGCGTTGCGTAGGCTACTTAGAGTAGCTCCTTGTCACAAGGGCTCTATGTGCTGGAGCACCCTTTATGGGTCCCAGATACATTAGGATTGAAGTATCACATCAGCCATATGACGCGTGCTGGCAGCACGGTGCTGCGCGTTAAGCACGCATGATGTACGGGTCTGAACCTTACAGGGTAAGGCTAACATTGGTAGTGTAAAGCAGTCGTGGCGTCGCTATAGCACGCGGTCGACCATCGGCATTGGAATCCGTTAGTTCCTGAGACAGGCGACCCCTCAGGCTCGACGATCGCCTGGTATTTGAACGCTGAGGCTCATATCTAGCCTGCCGTCGTCTAGAGGAATGTCCAAACTCAAAGATGCTGCATGGGGAGAGTTGCCCTGGTCACCAGGGCAACTCTGATCACCAGGGCCTGGTGCTAGTTGGAAGGCATAAACGGACTCAAAGCCTTGTCCGCTGCCTTGCAGAGGTGTATGCGGGCTTGCAACGCTGCGTAGCATCGCTACGATAGCGACAGTGGCTATATATTACAGGGGCGCAAACAGCCTGTATAACGCAGGCGTACAATACTGCCATGCCGCTGCATAGCGAGGGTTGCCCTGTCCTCTTGCAAAGACATGCACTACCTCGCAAAGCAGCTTCGCCGAAGCTGCCTAACAAAAGTTGTTCGATCCCTTTGCAGAGGTGTACATAGGCTCACAACGCTGTAGAGCGGTAGCTACCCTCTCCGTTTGCGGGGGCATGAGCAAGCCTACAGTGGCTCATAGCGATGGCTGCCATGTCCTCGCTAGAGGCATGCACGGGCCCACAAAACTGCATGGAGGCAGCAGCCCTGTCCTCGCTGGAGGCAAACACGGAGTTACGAGGCTGTATGACGACAGCTACCCTGTCCTCGCTGGAGGCGTACAGGGGGTTACAAATGCTGCATAGTCACAGTTGCCCAGTCCTCGCTGGAGGCATACAGGGTCTTCCGATTGCTGGCAGCAATTTGCTGCGTAGCCACAGCTGCCCTGCCCTCGCCGGAGGCATACAGGGTCTTTGCAACTGCTGCATAGCCACAGCTGCCCTGTCCTCGCTGGAGGCATACAGGGTCTTTGCAACTGCTGCATGTCGACAGCTGCCCTGCCCTCGCAGGAGGCATACAGGGTCTTACAAATGCTGCATAGCGACAGCTGCCCTGTCCTCGCTGGAGGCATACAGGGTCTTTGCAACTGCTGCATAGCCACAGCTGCCCTGTCCTCGCTGGAGGCATACAGGGTCTTTGCAACTGCTGCATGTCGACAGCTGCCCTGCCCTCGCAGGAGGCATACAGGGTCTTACAAATGCTGCATAGCGACAGCTGCTCTGTCCTCGCTGGAGGCATACAGGGTCTTACAACTGCTGCATGTCGACAGCAGCGTAGAAGGGCTTGTAGTAGCTCAGCGACGGTCACCACGTCTTCTTGCACAGGTATACACGGACTCGTAGTAACTCATAGCGACGGTTGCCGGATCTTCTTGCTGAGGTATACATGGGACCCATGTCATGGGTCTACAATATCGCGTGGCGACATAGGAGCAGCGATCGAGGTGACCATGAGAGACAGCTACATCAGAGAGCCCGAACAACGCAAAGTTCAATCTAGAGTGGGCACAAAAGCAAGCAGGCATATGATGACCTAGGGCTCCATTACTCATGAACCTCACGATTGGCAACGATAAAAATACAGAAGATCCTTCAGCCCGTGACCCTGTTATGACAAAAGGAAAGCGGGGAGGATCCGCTCGCCTCACCGTTACATCTCTGCAGTGCGAATTGGTAGCGGAGCGACGCGACCATCCGCATCGGTATTTAACCTAGGTTAACAAGTTAACCTCTAAAAGAAACGGTCGCGCATAAATGTGTGAAACGCCCTTGTCCAGAAATACCACTTCCACGGCCGAGAATTGAACTCGGGTCTCCTGCGTGACAGGCAGGAATACTAACCTCTATACTACCGCGGAATTGAAGGTGGTTCAATGTCTAAATAGTGACGCAAATTACCATTTTCAGCTACCAGCGCACATCGCGGCGGGCGTGAGTGGAGAGAGAAAGTTGAGTAATTTTTTCGAGGCAGCAAATGATTCGCAGAGTGGTGCAAAAATCAGTAAAGAAACGGTCGCGCATAAATGTGTGAAACGCCCTTGTCCAGAAATACCACTTCCACGGCCGAGAATTGAACTCGGGTCTCCTGCGTGACAGGCAGGAATACTAACCTCTATACTACCGCGGAATTGAAGGTGGTTCAATGTCTAAATAGTGACGCAAATTACCATTTTCAGCTACCAGCGCACATCGCGGCGGGCGTGAGTGGAGAGAGAAAGTTGAGTAATTTTTTCGAGGCAGCAAATGATTCGCAGAGTGGTGCAAAAATCAGTAAAGAAACGGTCGCGCATAAATGTGTGAAACGCCCTTGTCCAGAAATACCACTTCCACGGCCGAGAATTGAACTCGGGTCTCCTGCGTGACAGGCAGGAATACTAACCTCTATACTACCGCGGAATTGAAGGTGGTTCAATGTCTAAATAGTGACGCAAATTACCATTTTCAGCTACCAGCGCACATCGCGGCGGGCGTGAGTGGAGAGAGAAAGTTGAGTAATTTTTTCGAGGCAGCAAATGATTCGCAGAGTGGTGCAAAAATCAGTAAAGAAACGGTCGCGCATAAATGTGTGAAACGCCCTTGTCCAGAAATACCACTTCCACGGCCGAGAATTGAACTCGGGTCTCCTGCGTGACAGGCAGGAATACTAACCTCTATACTACCGCGGAATTGAAGGTGGTTCAATGTCTAAATAGTGACGCAAATTACCATTTTCAGCTACCAGCGCACATCGCGGCGGGCGTGAGTGGAGAGAGAAAGTTGAGTAATTTTTTCGAGGCAGCAAATGATTCGCAGAGTGGTGCAAAAATCAGTAAAGAAACGGTCGCGCATAAATGTGTGAAACGCCCTTGTCCAGAAATACCACTTCCACGGCCGAGAATTGAACTCGGGTCTCCTGCGTGACAGGCAGGAATACTAACCTCTATACTACCGCGGAATTGAAGGTGGTTCAATGTCTAAATAGTGACGCAAATTACCATTTTCAGCTACCAGCGCACATCGCGGCGGGCGTGAGTGGAGAGAGAAAGTTGAGTAATTTTTTCGAGGCAGCAAATGATTCGCAGAGTGGTGCAAAAATCAGTAAAGAAACGGTCGCGCATAAATGTGTGAAACGCCCTTGTCCAGAAATACCACTTCCACGGCCGAGAATTGAACTCGGGTCTCCTGCGTGACAGGCAGGAATACTAACCTCTATACTACCGCGGAATTGAAGGTGGTTCAATGTCTAAATAGTGACGCAAATTACCATTTTCAGCTACCAGCGCACATCGCGGCGGGCGTGAGTGGAGAGAGAAAGTTGAGTAATTTTTTCGAGGCAGCAAATGATTCGCAGAGTGGTGCAAAAATCAGTAAAGAAACGGTCGCGCATAAATGTGTGAAACGCCCTTGTCCAGAAATACCACTTCCACGGCCGAGAATTGAACTCGGGTCTCCTGCGTGACAGGCAGGAATACTAACCTCTATACTACCGCGGAATTGAAGGTGGTTCAATGTCTAAATAGTGACGCAAATTACCATTTTCAGCTACCAGCGCACATCGCGGCGGGCGTGAGTGGAGAGAGAAAGTTGAGTAATTTTTTCGAGGCAGCAAATGATTCGCAGAGTGGTGCAAAAATCAGTAAAGAAACGGTCGCGCATAAATGTGTGAAACGCCCTTGTCCAGAAATACCACTTCCACGGCCGAGAATTGAACTCGGGTCTCCTGCGTGACAGGCAGGAATACTAACCTCTATACTACCGCGGAATTGAAGGTGGTTCAATGTCTAAATAGTGACGCAAATTACCATTTTCAGCTACCAGCGCACATCGCGGCGGGCGTGAGTGGAGAGAGAAAGTTGAGTAATTTTTTCGAGGCAGCAAATGATTCGCAGAGTGGTGCAAAAATCAGTAAAGAAACGGTCGCGCATAAATGTGTGAAACGCCCTTGTCCAGAAATACCACTTCCACGGCCGAGAATTGAACTCGGGTCTCCTGCGTGACAGGCAGGAATACTAACCTCTATACTACCACGGAATTGAAGGTGGTTCAATGTCTAAATAGTGACGCAAATTACCATTTTCAGCTACCAGCGCACATCGCGGCGGGCGTGAGTGGAGAGAGAAAGTTGAGTAATTTTTTCGAGGCAGCAAATGATTCGCAGAGTGGTGCAAAAAT
>NW_003211038.1:0-1014 GCF_000006405.1 Perkinsus marinus ATCC 50983
CGAAAGCATCCACCAGATCCACCGACACCAGAAGTTGCAGTGGTGAATATCCGTGCGACGGAGTTGATCGATGGCCGACGACTGATATTGTTTAGAGGTGACATCAGAAGTGGGGGGAAGGTCTCGTACCACAGATTGCGGATAATAGACGAAGCGACCATTGCTGTCTGTCCGCAGTGAGAGGTGGTTCAGGGGCCTGATATCAGTAGTGATCCGATATCGTTGATGAAGATCATCAGATGGATAGACACGGGCAGGAGCGGTATCATCACCGTGATCGAGCTTGTCGACGAGTACAGGTTGGAAGATGCAAGTGCATGCTTCCGGACAAGATGGCTTGACCTTGCCAGCTTCGGCCATACTCGTCAGGCGCGAATGGATGATGGACTGATCGACCACACTCCTCTTCCGTGATGGTGCTCTATATGGATAGATGAGAGCGTCCTCGACAGCAGGGAGCCTAGCTCTCAGCCTCTTCCGTTTGGGATCAATGTCATCAGGAATGACTTCGACCAATGGGGTTAGAGCGGCTTCAGAGCGGGCACAGAGTGGGGTTGATGTGGCGGGCGCCGGACTATTTTTGGCGGAGGCCATGTTGCAAACGATGTCCACGCCTTTGTCAGAGACCAGCCGAATGCCCAAAAGTGAGAACATGTTACGGCCTATAAGACAATGTGGACGACACCCATCAACGACCAGAAATGAGATGGTGACAGTGCCAGCGGATCCAAGGAAGCAAGGGACCTTTGCGACAGAGTCAGCCGAGAGAGCCTGATTATTACCGAAGGTAACGGACACAGGCGGTGATAGAGCCTTGACATCAGCAGGCCTTATGATGTCATTAGCAAGAAGAAAGTGAACGGTAGAGCTGTTCAGAATGGAGGCGTTCGCACCACTATCCACGAGTCCCTGGATAGGACAATAAGTCTTTGGAGCATCATGACCAGCGACAAGGTTCACCACCGGATCAGCAGGGAGTGAACCGACGATATCATGAAGTGCTGTACGAGATGA
>NW_003203616.1:0-1348 GCF_000006405.1 Perkinsus marinus ATCC 50983
TCGGATCCAGACGAAGGGGGCCATAAGACACGCGTAAATGAGGACCCACCAGTCTTGCGTTAGAACAGGCCATAGCCGCATAGTGTTTTCGGCAAAGAGAATCAACATAATGACGCAAAGGCCAACCATAAAAACATCCATACAAATAACAACAGCCAGTTTGCCTGCTATCCCGAAGGTCCGCATTCCCACGTCTTGGAAGGAGGGGTACTCGCTACCTTTCTTTAGAGCTACACATGCATCGCATAGATGATGAGCCATCCACATAGATGCAAGACCAGCGACGAATAGAACAATAAAGCCTCCTATCCAGCCAGACTGTTGCATGACCTTGGGAAGGCCCAATACACCTACCCCTACACATGTAACCACCAAAGAGGCAGTTGCCCCGAGAACACCTGTGGAATCAGCCTGCATGAGGAATGGAGAACTAAATGTTCCAATCCCGTGCCCGAGTGTACTCCACGCAAGGCAGTCATATATAACTCATTGGATACTATCATGTAACACTCTAGAGTGGCTTACATTCAAAATGCATATCCCTAAAGGCAAACCTGCTGAGATTTGCGACTTCTTCTACGATCGTTTATTATCAGTACCTGTTGGCAGCTCTCCCTGGCGTGAATGCCTGCCTTTCCGATGAGAGCCTATCCAGACAATGCCGACTAGTTCGAGCCTCTGATGCTGCACCCACAACGACGTCGCCCTCGTCGCCTCCAGCAGCAAGCTTAGCGTAGTCCCTACATTAGCAGTGGGGAAACGACCACTGACGGCCAGAATTCCAGACACCCGCAGCTCCAGAAGACGGGAAACTGCTACTGACCCGCGACATTCAGAGAAACCTCTACAGACGCTTGTGCGCCTGTGAAGCCGACGTCTAGCGTATTCCAGACCAGCAGCAAGGACCTCATCAGAGAGAGAAACACTGTGACTTTATCGAAGAGAGTCGCGTTGATAGAATTGACAATCGCGTTCTCGACACACTCAGCTAGGAAATACTGATCTTGCGCATATAGCCGGAGGGTCTACAGCGAAGACCTTCGACTCGAGCATGCGAACTCCCCCATTACTACCAGAAAGAGCCACAAAGGCACAGGTTCGACTCCCGCAGCCTCCGTTCTGATCGTTAAATCGCTAGAACTACAAGTTGCACTAATCCGCTGTCCCTGATTTCTCACCAAGGCCTTCCTCGTACTCCGAAGTTCCTCACCTGAGAAGTATTAATGTTGAATGTGAGAGATACCACGGCCAACACGGGCTACTTCATGAGGATCAGCCAGAGGAAGAGCTGAAGTATTACAGATACGATTGCCTCTAATCAATACTGGGGACAATCATCTCACAAACC
>NW_003207143.1:0-1202 GCF_000006405.1 Perkinsus marinus ATCC 50983
AGCAATGGGTACTTCGACAGGTTCAAGAAGAGGAGCTATTACGGTCACAAGGCGGGGCCTCGGGTCGACCGCGGCGGCGGCCTGTGGGGGAAGAGGAATAGTTTATCACCATTGATGAATGTAATTGTCATGATGTTTCTGAGGGCGGAAAGTGTTGATTTGGCCAGTTTGATGCGGAAGTGTTGGAGGTGGTTGAAGTTACTATGTCATATTCAACCTCTCAAGACGTCTTCTCGGAGGACCCCAACTACTCCTCCGTCTCGGGCACACAGAGCTCTGCTGCTGCTGGAGGCGGCAAGTACAGCAGGAAGGACTACTGGGACCTGGACCAGATACTGCAGGTGGGCCTGGGAGGGAGAGGGTCAGTGCTGTTGGCCATCGATAGTCGTAGGATGAGCAGCTGATCGACTGCCGACTTATCGACACTGCCTACGGGTTGGGCTGGATGAATAGTCAGGCGGCTGAGGTCCATTCCTATCAACAGCAACAACAACAGCAATCAGAGGGAGATGACGAGAATATGGTAAGGGCTCTACTGTGGATGATGATACGTGCAGTCATCAGAGCCAGGCTGAGAATAATGACAGGGCATCGACGGGTCAGTCAGGGGCCGCCGATGGCAACCATGTAGGATTTGTGTTATTGGCAATCTGTGAGGCTTCTGTAGTTGCCAGCTGACTGCAAACTATCCCTTCCAATGTGGATTGCCGAGGGCCTCTATCTACGTCGCTTCGTGGAGGTGGGCCGGCCCCACCTGGCCCTACAACTCATAGTCATACGTCAGATCGAAGAAGTCCCATCGATATTCAATGCGAAGATGCAGGGCTTGATGACTTTGGAAGCATCGTAGGCCCAACCTCTCCTGTGTTGATGACCACAGGCCTTCCCTATTCAGAGTCATGCGGCTAGACCAGAAGAGCTTCTACTACTTCGAAATTGGCATGCGGTTGGCGGCTCTCCTCGGGGTAGACCGTCAGGGCTGAGGGGCGCCACTCTTGAGTGTAGTTACACTCACTGATGGAAAGACTCCTGAAGGGGATGTTCGAACGAGCGAGGAATATCTTCGATGTCGCCCAGACCCAAATTGTGGGGGCTGACCAGGAGAAGAAGATGCACGTTCGGACCATTGCTGCTGCTGCTGTTGCTATTACCACTCCTCCGGCAATTCGTGTTAGGTTCTCATGGACTTCATGACGAGGAGC
>NW_003212447.1:0-1494 GCF_000006405.1 Perkinsus marinus ATCC 50983
CTCACCCCGCCTGTTACAACGCAACGACAATGTGTCCTACGAATCGTCGGCTACGACGCGACTGTTACAGTTGCCGCCGCTCCTGCGATCACGCCTACTGATGCCTCGCCGTTGATTCCTCTTACGGCGCTAACACAAACCACGGCATCTTCCCTGGCACCAATCGCCAATGCCGGCTCACTGGTTTTCCCCTCGACGGTCCATCTGCGGCGTTTGCCTTACTCGTGACCCTGCTGAAATACACGCTCATCAGCTCCGCGGCGATGTGATCCCAGACTCGCCCGACGATGCGATTCATGTCTGGTGGCTGACCCGACCCTCGAGTCAACATCGCCCTGACTGCTTCCGAGTCGACAAACAGCACATACCCCCGGTCGCGATCGGTACAAAAAGTTGCTATTCCCATGGCCAGGGCGTACAACTCATACGCCATTATTTGGTTCTCCCTTCCTTGCAGCATGCACTTATACCACTCTGGAACCGTTCCTTGACAGTACCACACTCTCTCCCCGTCTGCGCCGCAGACTCTGCGGCGGTAGCCACAGCAGCTACTCCGCCGTCCCCCGTCGCGTCGGTGTATATTACCACGTGCTTGTGGGTCATGCGCTTGGTACTACATTCTACGCTGCGGCTGGTCCCTTGCTCTCCGACTCGACCCAACAATCTCGCCATCCCACAAAGGGCAGCCCTCAGGTCTTCGTCCGCTTCGGTATGCTCCCTCAGGGACTCCCGAATCAGGGTCCTCACATAGGCACGTCCACTCCTCCCTCGGAGTACGCTGCAGGCGAAACTGAGCCTCCCCGCAAGCTTTCTTCCCTCCGCCCCCTCGGGAAAGGACGTCGTTAGCGCTCGCGCGACGTCCACCAACAGCGCTTCTCTTCGCGCCGCCCCCAGCTTACACTCCACCGTGCCTAGGATCTCGGTGTTGATCTCTATTCCCAGCACGGTAGCCTTCTGCGTGCATGCCACATCCTTCTCCTCCTTGATCCTCATCCCCACCAGACGATTGAGCTCTCCAAATGCATCAAACCCGCTTTGTGCGGTTGCGGTAGCTTCCACTGCGTAAAAATCGTCGAGATACGACTGCAACCCGCAGCTCAGGACCACCCTGGCCGCATGCGTGACTAACATACTCCGCCGAAGATATCCGCTCACGGACGACACAGCCCCGAATGGGTAGACCCGATGCTTGAATCCTTGGTATCGCCCTTCGAGATCGCGTAACACGACTGTCGACCACATCGACTCTACAGGGTTGATCGGCACCTGCCTGTATGCGTCACGGTGATCTCTCTTCCACAGTGACAGCGGCACGGCTTTTCCGTGCGCCCTCCACACCTCCCGTGCGACCTGCAGGGTGGTGTCCAACTCCGGCAGTGTCACCTTATGCCTTACGTCCACCAGCTCGTTGACACGGCTCCCTCGGTAGTTGTCGCATGGCGCCACTTCGTCAGCTGCACGACAACGTGCCTCCGTGTTACCCCAAGGGCTTCC
>NW_003216180.1:0-3096 GCF_000006405.1 Perkinsus marinus ATCC 50983
CTCATTGGATCAACTTTCAGGTCTCTCGGGCAAGGGGCTGTGCGGTGCGGGAAGGAATCTTTCAGTCTCGTCAAAGACCGTCTTGGTTCGGCTTTCATCACTGATGGCGTAGGGCACTCGATGGTGAGTAGCATCATAAATGGTACTAATCCTTATCGCCTTGTGCTTCCAGTTGTCTATCTGTACATACGTCTTCTCCCTCGGTATAGGGATAGCAGCATGGGTGTGGTTGGACGAGGCACAGGGCTACCAGACTCTCACTGAGCTCAATTGGTATCTCCTAATTCCAGTGCTTCTACTCTTTGCAGGATTAATATCCTGTCCAGTGATCACTATCGTCTTAATATCGTGGCTAGCACCGACCTTGCATATTTGGACATGTGGTAAGGACGGTTGTAACACGAGTAACCAAGTACATGCCCAACAGGCTGTCAACTCCGTCACTGGGGCCCTTTTCATTGGTTCTGTCTGCTACTCCTTCTTCCATTTCCTGGCCGATGTCATGTTATCCTGTATCGACACTATATTCTTTTGCTTCGCTATCGAAGCTGATGCGGATGTCTACCAAGGCCGGTTCGAGCACTCAGTTTACATGGTTCTTAAAGACGATATGAAGGATGGTCGCGAGGTCCCTATGTATAAGACAGATGCTCGTCCTTTAGAGGAGTATGAGATGGCACCCGTAAGGCATTCAACTCAACCGCCGGCTTACTCGCCGGATTTCAATCAACCCAGCGCTGGCCCGAATCCAAGATCCCAGGCCACAGTGGGGTACCAAGGACCTGTGCGTCCAGGTGGAGATAGGATATCATATGTATGAAGCCTATGTTAATTGATCCCATTTTAATGAAGTTATGACGGTAGAAGGGTCTTGTCATTGTAGGAAGCTCCAAAGTAGTCTGCCTCTTCACCGTATTGGATTTGAGTGGGAAGAGTAGGGCTCACAGTGTTTCTGGAATCAGTATTGGCGCCCACAGTCTTTGCTGTGTATGCGAGTAAGTTCCCGCAACATGAGTTCGTCACCACTTACGGGGAGCACGAGCGCCTCTCCGAAACGAGCTAGTCTGTCGAGGAAGCGTTTCATCCTACCAAATTCTTACAGAGAGTAGTAGAAGCATGAGCTGGCCCTAATAAGACTTTGGCACTCTAGTGAGCAGGTATGATGAGAACGGCGACATGAGGAGTTGGTCGGTATCGTTTAGTAACCCTAAGAACCAGGCGACCTTCCGTAAGAAGTATGTGTGGACTCTTATGGTGATACTACTGCGTACCTCTAGCTCGTTACAGTGTGTTCTAGGTTATCGATCCTGCAGGGGTGGAGTACTCTAGCCGAAAGTCCTATGGGGACTGCAAGCTGCTCCGACGAGAGCTGGCCCGGTCATTCCCGGCAGCCTTCCTCCCTCCGCTGGCTGATAAGACCACCTATTGCGCCATGGGAAAGACCAAGGCCGACTCTGAATCTATGGTGCTCTCGAAATTCATCCAGCGCTGCACGCAACGGTCGAATATCGGCCGCTCCCAAGTGTTCCTCACTTTCCTACGACATGATGGTCATCAGTGGGAGCAGGCCGCGAAGAAGGAGTTCGCCACGAGAGGCGTTACACAGCTCTGTCGGCAGTATCGGGACTCCTTCCCTGATCGTGAACTGCCAGAGTTCGATCCTGAGAGGGATATCGCGAGGAATGAGGGGGTGGAGGATCGACTGGGGGCGGCAAGGGCATTCTTGAAAGAGCATTCTGCCGCTCTTAAGAAGCTCCTACGCAATATGGAGCGTGCGGATGCCAAACTGAAGGCTGCAACCAAGGTAAGCGCCAGTGTAGTGTGGAAGCGTATCGTGGAGACTTTCAGGCTCTCGCTGATGCTGCTTCGGAGTCCGAGGAAATAAAGGATAACCAGGGCAGACGAGTTGATGTGAGACGGAGAGTTGCCGGTGGTCGTCTATACGTGTAGTCTGTCAGTTACTCACGACACCAGTCGGTGCTGGAGTCGTGAACAGGCATCCGGATACCTTTAACCGTGTGGGTCTATCGGCCGCTTTGATGGGCTGCAAAGGGGAGCCTGGTCTTTTGGGTGCCGACACTCATCTGGGTATGCTTATTCAAGGCGTCCAGGATGAGCTAGCAGACTGTCGAGCGATGGAAGCTTCTCTGGTCCAGATAGAAGATCTACGGCGTACGGCGCGGAAACTAGAGGGCAAGTTGAATTCTCAAAAGGGCAAGACGAATACGAAACTGCCAGTGGAAGCACTCCAGTTGGAGGCTGCTAGCGCCCTGGACTTCGAGTGGATCGCTAAATGCAACGCTGCAGTGTATGAGGTCCCCGAGTTCATACAGAGAAAGGTACTATTACCCGGGACCAGATGTCGGCTGAGGATCCTCTCCAGCAGCAGCTCTCGTGGGTGATGGTGTTTATCTTGATCTGTAATTGAAGTTTTACTTTTTTAATTCTAGCAGCATAGACGTCGTCCTAGTTGGTTATTGAACACTCTGTAATGTGTTACATTTTCATAAGACTGCTATGGAGCTGGGCTATCAGTGACGATCCAAGGTCTCCTATCAGGTGGCATCCTACAATAAGATGGCCTTAGAGTGGGTTGACACTGTAAGAGGGCCAGATAGTATCATTTCTCGGACACTCAAGTTGGAGGCCGATGTGGCTCCTCGGCAGTCCTATGATGATGACGATGATGATGAGATTGACATTCCAGTCGAAGTGGCCGGCACCGAAATCAGATGATTCTCCTGAGGTGTGGTAGGACCACCAGCAGGTGTCTATAAACTTGATGATAGCATTCTGTTTTGTATTTTATAGCAACTCTTTTCTGGTCTGAGAATGTACGGTAAGTTTCTTAGCACATTGTCCGTTTCCTTTAGTACCGGAGTACTGCGTTGGAACTTGCCAACTCGTCCCAGTAGTGTTTTTTTGTTTCCCGTCATGTCCAACACCCAAGATGCTTGCTCGCCCCTCAACCAGGACCTCAGTTGCCCGAAGTGCACCATCTGAGCCCCCGAGCCGCGGACTCGCCCACCCTGCAGGGTCTGCGGACTGGCAGAGCCCCACCTCAGAGTGGAAGTCCGCAGCTTGTCTGATGATGAG
>NW_003211747.1:0-1211 GCF_000006405.1 Perkinsus marinus ATCC 50983
GGGAATAATGAGTTGACCAAAGAGGTCAATAGTGGATCGTCTGACGCAAGACCAACGAGATCTCTCTGATTAGTGATCTCCATAGCAATGAGTCTCTCCACCACAGCGTCCAGAAGAACCTCTGGATAGTCAGAAGGCAGAAGCTGTTTAACTTCGTCATGAGTGGCGTTATTCATATTGGATTGGAGGAGGGAAAAGGAACAACTGAGCTTCCCAGGAATCACAAACCTCCTCTAATGGGACAATCTAGTCCTCTAATGTGTTCAAACCTCAGCGAAAATCAGCTATTAGCCATGAGCCAAGCTTAACAGGCTAGCATTCTAATTGTGAGGCGACACCAAATACACAAACATTGTGTCAACAGACATGCTTCGTCGCACAAAGCTTGTGCCACGAACCGATCCACTCTCGGATGGATCAGCAGGAATCCTCCTATTGAGGAGGCCGGCGGACAACGTAGGGCTCTCCAGAGACCAATCCGCACCACTGAGTGTCGCTCAGTGACCCTAATCACATGATGTCATCACGAATACGAGACTGGTGTCAGGAGGAAGATGCCACAGGCACTCCAGCCCACAAGGAGACCCACTCGATGGTGTGTCGTCCCTGACCAATGTTATACCACATCATGAAATTACCCACGGGAACATTCCGGGGGAAACCACTCAACGATGGTCCCCCCTGTATCCCTTTATCTTTACAGATCGCTCTTGTAGGAGCCGCACTAAGGCGGTCTCGACAAGGATTCCCCCGGAGGGTCTACCCCAGGATTCCTCGGCCAGGAATCTCACTGTAGATAGCATCCCAACGGACACTAACCATATAATCTCTGGGCTCACACCTATCCACAGGGTCTCCGCTCTAAGGCGTGACCCCTAAGGTACCCATTCGGTAACCCCTATGGATTACCTATTACTAACGCCTGGACTCGCACCTATTCTGGGGGTCTCCGTTCAAAGACGTGTCCCCTAAGGTTGCCAGGAAGAGTGTGCCTCTCGGGCTCGGCTTCACAAGCCATTTACACCGGGTGCCAAACACCCTTTGACGGCATAGAAGAGAATAACAGGGATTAAATGGAACTGCAAACAAGAGAAAGAAACGAGACAGACTAAACGCGGAGGAGAGACGAATAACTGAAAAAGAGAAGAAAAAGAAGAAAGGGACGAGACTGGTTCATAGGTGGAACCATCTCGGTCCCACAACATACAGTT
>NW_003199282.1:0-4891 GCF_000006405.1 Perkinsus marinus ATCC 50983
CTTATCATCGGAATGACATGCCTGATTGGCTGAGGGTTCCTTTCAATGACAAACGTACTCGTGCTACGTTAAAGAAAGAATATGGTGAGTTGCATCAATCATCGCTCAGTGGATGATACTGTGAATGGTAGGAGTGTGCGCTAAGAAGGAGATGGAAGACATTGGAATTAGCGACTCTCAGCGAAAGGCTGGTATCCCGACGCTTGTGGTGAGGCTTCTGAATTACTCTTCCGGTCACATGCTACGTTATATCATTCGTAGGTCCTCAGTAAGAACCGTAGAACAGTGAAGGTGTTTGATGCTGGCGCTGATATCGAGAAGTACGGCGAAGCAGCTGTTGATCGTTGGTAAATGTTTACTTCTCAAAATCCTTGTGATGAACCTTTGTTCACCATAACGAGTGTTATTACTCGCAGTTCCACAATTTTGGTGTCGTGTTCGACGTAAAAAGAGTACTTCAGGGTTAGTAGAAAATGCGCAGTCATTAAGAGTTGCGTCGATCAAGCGTGAGCGAAAGAGAGTTTTCGGTGACGTTGAATCTGATGAAGCCATCAGAATAGCGAGATTCGTTCTCCTAGGAGACGTCTGTGTGTTTTCACTCTCCTCTCATCCGCTCCATCGTAATCGTCAAAAACCTACAGGGTAATGCACATGCGCTTCCTAGCTAGGGATAACTTGGCCGAGTTTGACAAGAAACAGACATTGAGCTCTTAAAAGTCCGCATGTGTTCCCTCCGTTCCCCCACAGACGATCTTTGAGGAACACGAGACTAACTAGAAACACAGGGTATGAGAGTATCTCACCACGGAGAACCAACATCACTACGCTGACGGGTTCACCAGCGTCATCGAAACCCTTGTGCTCACGTATGATATGCTCAATGCTTTTGAGATAAATCTTAAAGGGACATAGCGGCGTCCCCCTACAGCTTACACCCAGGGTTAGAGTTGCATCTGTGGTGCATGAAACGGCTGAAGTTGAAACGGCTGAGTTGTTGGGGACGAAACGGCTGGCATGTGAGTTAGAGCAACAGGAAATAGTTATAACTTGTGTGCGGTACAGAGTCCATGGAGAGAAGGGAATACCACATAGTTAAATTACCTGCAAGTCTACATGCTCTGTATCACCTTCAAGTTCGCCGCTATTGTCATTTCACTGTCCTCCGTTGTTACGGCTGGGCTTAAGCGTCCTGGTCAAGACAAGAATGCATGTAAGTTGAACTTACCAGGCTAGTCTTTGGCTGGCTTTTTGAGGTGTCCTTACAGATCTATTTGGCTTTTTGTACTTCAGGGCGCCCAAGAGTTGAAGCCGAGTCAGAAAATGTGAACTACAGACACTACGCCAATGGGCGTGGACGGGTTAAAGACAATGGTAAACCTGAGTGCGATGGAAAATGGAAAGACGCAGAGATTTACGGTGCTCGTAAGAAGACTATCAAACAGTGAGTCATTTCAAGCTATTAAACATCTCAGTCGGTGCTTCGAATTTACAATTCCGCGCAGGTTTTGTATTCGTCTTCATGAGAAACATCAGGACGATGATGGTTACACAAAACTCTACAACCAATACGGTGAGTTGCTCCTGGTGAAGTGAAGCGCTTTTCATCCCATCCTCCTTCGCAGATTGTCTACTCGATCCTAATGATGTTGGCAACGATCACGGTCGGAAGAATAGAGATTGGCTGTAAGCTTTATATCATGTCCTGCGAGCTGTTCTCTTGTATATGACAATTACTTGCCATTGATAAGCATTGCACCCTTGGACCTGTGTCAGGTGTTATGAACAGGAGCCAAGCTTTGTCCTACTCCCCCCTCATGGACCGCCTGTCAATGAAAGCTGTGTCAAAGGCAACAGGGCGTGGCGTGCTGTATCATGTGAGTCGACCTTCGAGGCTTGCTATAGGATTCGCTCGCTTCAGGGTATCCTGATAATAGTCCTCCACCGTGGTGTCCCTATAACTGGTACGCGAAAAGACAAGTGTGCTGGTGTATGCCTGGTTTCTACCGTGAGTCCCCTTACGACACCAGCTTGAATAAGAGGTGAGGGAGACTTTCGATCATCGACTGAGTCTAAAGTTTCTACCCATTGCAACTGGTTTCTCTCAGAGGGTGTCCTGAGAAGGCCATCTTCATAGTTCCGCAGTTCGTCCGGAGACGGGAGTGGATCGAGTTCCAGGCCACTACTACCACGACTACCACTAAAACGTCCACCACAAGTACGTCCTCGTCTACGACGGTCGCCACTACTACGACCAAGGCTGCCAGCAGTAGCGTGATTATGTCCGCTAGTACCACTGCGGTTGCAGCTGTCCGAGAAACAACCCCGGCCATGCTAAGAACTACGGTGATTGCCAGGACTACGACCGTAGCTACCACTAAACTAGCAATTTCCTCTACGGTCTCTGCTAGCATCGCCACCTCGCCAAAGTGTATTTGTCCTTCGCAGAAGCCTTTGCTACCTGCTGTATTCTCGACTACATCGGCTATTCTCAGTACTCTTCCCTCTTCGTCAACTTCGCAGGCGACAACATCAAATTCAGTGGATAATGACGGTGTCAAGCGAGACAATACGTTCACTACTACACCGGTTGTTCCAGGTGAGTCTTACACCACTCTAGGTTTTAGTCTTCATAATGAGCACACTGTCAGCTGTAGTTTCATCAGATGTTGTGGATTGTGGCGATAACGGTTCTTGGTCCAGAGTCAATGGAAGCTGTGTTTGCAACGAAGGATGGGAAACAGCTCCCCTTCAGTAGGTTCAATTGTCCAGCGTTGACTATTGTCGCATGAAGAAGATCGTTGACTGAAGATGTTATCCCGTTGTTTCAGGCGACCTTGTAGTAAGAAAATTGGCGGCTTGGCTCTCTCTGCTTCCTCGGAAAGCTCGAGCGGGGGTGGAGGTGTGGTCTTGGTTGTCATCTTGATAGCCCTGATCATTTTGACCGTTGCTTATTTTACGTAGGATTATATTGATTAGTCTCATCTGAAGCGACTTCATCTTACGCTCTTTCAGGTGGAGGTATCTGCGAGTGGGTAATATCCGCATGTCTCCGTATTGTTGGAAGTGTCCAACCAGTTTGTCCTCTCACTCAAGATCTCGGAGTTTCGCTCCGGGTCGATTTTAAGTCGCTCAAGTGGATCAGCTGGTCCAGATTATATAATTGGCTATTGTCTACATCTCTCCGTAACGTCAGGAGTACCCTGTTCGGGCACTGATGTACTGGTTTTGAGTGATATACTATGCAATGGAGTACGTCTTTTCCGAAAGTATGAAGTAAACTTCATTACTAGAATATGGCATCAGCGGTTGAGTTTGTAGTTGCGGGGGAGGTCACTGAACATGAGACTCTTGGGAGAGACACTCAAGTCGAAACTACCTTCAGTGATTATTGATATTGAAATCATTGACGTGTATGTAATTCTCAACTGCGAATGAGACGGTCTCGGAATTGATAGGTCAGCAATGATACAACAGGGCTCGTGAAAGCATTCGTAAGCACCCGCTACCACGTCATTACGCGCGAGTTCATGGGATGACTTCATGGGATATGAATGTACGAGAATTCAGCTGAAGTGATACTCCTCATCAAAGCGGCATGAATGACATCTCGATCGAGTTACGCGTAGGCTCTCTCAGCCTGTAGAGTTGACTTATTCTGCTAGTGACGTAGGGAGCGGTGCGTGATCGAACGTGATAGGTTCACTGGGCATGTTGATCCGTGTCCGTCTTGACGGTTAAATGGAACTAATCAAGGCCCTTTAGAGCATCCATTCTAGCACAAGATGCGTCCCTGGGCTACCGCTTGTAGATAGAAGAACTGGGTGTGCGCTCATCAGCCTCAGTCGTTTCGCATAGATGGCAGGAAACCGTTGTCGAAACGGCCAGTAATGAAGGAGTTCCTGCTCAAACAATCCTCAATATCCAGCCTTCATGAGTTTCTCGAATGGGTTCACGTAGTTGACTTTATAGCAGTAATGATGTGCCGCAGTGTGGTATCCATCGTGGTCATCGTCTATATCCGCCCTGTGCTTGCAGGATTGAAACGGCCGGACCAAGATAAGAAAGCATGTAAGAGCTAATGGAGATGTTAATGGTTGTTGTAGTTATTATTCTCGTCATTTCAGGGGAACCGAAGCTCATTGCTGCCTCTAGCGGCATCAATTACGATTTTTTCGCGAATGGGAACGGTGTCGTGAGGATGGATGGTCGTTCTGAATGCTACGGGAAGTGGCAGGATGCAGAGATATATGGTGCCCGGAAAAAAGCGATAAAACAGTGAGTTCTTCATCCTGCAGTTTCTCTCATTATCATCGTTTATGTTCCAATGTAGGTTTTGTGTGAGAATCCACGAGAAGCATCAAGACGATGATGGTTACAAGTCACTTCCCAGAGAATACTGTGAGTTCCCGCTCAGTGACCTTTCAAATTGCTAAACGCCTCCTTGTTATTCGCTATCACTGTCCACATTATTCCACACAGATTGCGTATTTGACCCGAACGACAAGGGTAACGATCACGGGGTGAGGAATCGTGATTGGCTGTAAGATGGAAAATCACCGATTCAACATGACGTTCCGGATCACTTCTGTTAACTGCGGAGGCGGGGTGAATGATCACGCTGTCATCACGTTGCTCGCAGATGCTACAGAAGGAGGCGTTCGGTGTTGGCCTTACCTCCTTACGGTCCACCTCTCAACGCGAGCTGCCTATCGACCCATCCCCAGTTCAATGCTCTCTTCTGTACTACTAACGCTCTTCTGGCTCTTGGCAAACCACTGTAGCAACCCGTCTCAGGGTATCCCGATGAAAGTCCACCTGAGTGGTGTCCCTTCAACTGGTACGCTAAACGTCAAGCTTGTTGGTGTATGCCGGGATTCTACCGAGAATCACC
>NW_003210548.1:0-1096 GCF_000006405.1 Perkinsus marinus ATCC 50983
ATGTGTCCAAGAATGCGAATAGAGGCTATGCATTTATCAATTTGAAATCTATTAGTCACGTATACATCTTTGCAAGCATGCTACAGGTGAGTAGCAACTGTCACACCTGGGGCGCGCGCTTTTTCGTCGCATTCCCGCGGAATTCGCGTGATTCTCGTGCGCTTTCAGAACCATGAGTGGCGACATTACAATGCTTCGCACAGAACTTGCCAACTTCGCTTTTCTCATGTGCAGGGACGAGAAGATACTCTGCAGCATCTAACTCAAGAACGTAAGATGGTCATTTTCGGACCTGTTTTGAATCTTTGTCGGGGAACCTAAAAGATATCTCTGATTTTAGGTCATCCTTTATATACGCTTCAGCAACGGAGGAGACGTCAGAACTACGGAGCGGGGGCTGAACTGGTCTTATTGTAAGAGGTCCCGGGTTCGATCCTCGGTCGCGGCATTTTTTTCTTTTCATTTAAGACCAGTCGGTTCGCAAGACGAATGGGCGGCAGATGAATACCAATTGCCGAACGAGGGTAAGCGGAAAAGTTAATGAGAATTTTTTCCCGATTTTTTTTCTCTGTTTTTCAGACTTTTTTCAGCCCAGTTACAGTACTATGTAGTGGCTTTCGCGCAGAAAGCGTTTTCAAGTCAATTTCATCTACTGAGGCCCTTTCCGTGGCGCTCCTTTACGGGTTGTTGTGTTATTAGTTTTATTATGGAATTTATATGTTACAATAGGAAAAACTGCGAATGAATATACATGAGCACATCCAGAGTGATGGTAGAGTGAGGGTAGAAAAGGAGAACTCGATTGAGAGTTAGCAGTGAACTGAGGCGCTTTCCGTGGCGCCCTTTCACACGTTGTTGCGGTATTAGTTTTATCAGTGATGACTTCATAGATACATAAAATTAGTAGCAGAGTTTCTCAGCTGTCATATGAAAATCATATTTCATAATTTATCAATTAAGAATAAAATGATATTCATTTACGTTAGTTGTATTATCGGTCGCAGAAACATCCACTTCTCGAAATTGTGTGGAGTATGACGCCACTTCACGGTGAAACTATAATGGAGTTTCACCACCCTAGTGATATGAAAAACAC
>NW_003205083.1:0-848 GCF_000006405.1 Perkinsus marinus ATCC 50983
AACGACAAGACGGAAGAATTCAAATTGGTTAAGAAGGTAATAAGTTGAGGCAGGAGTGGTATGGATGGCAATAATAATATATTATTAATACAGGTATTGCAGCTGGCCTATAACTGCTTGAGTTTTGACTTCATGGGTAAGTTTGGACCTAATCTGTATCTTTTAGGGGGTAACCTCGTCAATGTATTTATGACGATATTGCAGTGTAGTAAAGGGGGTTGCTATTTATGGGTGTAGGCACGATCCCTGACGAGACGTCGGAGGACCAGACGACAGTTATGGTGCCACATAACTGGACAGTGTTGAAGGATAGTGTGATACCAAAGTTGTAAGAAGTGTGGTAGGAGTGTTGTGGAGGGGAGGGTGTATTTCAGGTTCTTCCAGTTGTATGATAGTAGCTGCAAGAGCGGCTGGAAGGACTGCGCGATGTAGTGCTGTTGGGGGAATTTTGTGGCGCGTGACGTTAGATATGTGTGAATAAAAGGCACCATCGAGTTGATAGGTGTCCACGATTATTCATCGCGTTGGATAGTAAATATTGAATTTGGGTTAGAGGGTAATAGCATTACTAGTTCGTATGGGAACCTGCCCGATTTCTATATATGTTATTCATTGAGTTTATGACTATGTATTGATGTAGATACTGCCTCCAATGTCTGGTCCTGCTCAGTTCACTTAGGCGCTCCTTCTTCCAAAATGAGGAGGAAAGTAATATCACTTGGGGTATATATGATGCGAAATCGATCGTCTGGGCGCGCGCTAAATGTATACACATGATGTATTTGTCCTCAGAAACGACACTTTTGCAGAGCATGATGGAGGGTACTGCGCATCTGATATCGAATAAG